>NW_005871234.1:177737-179070 GCF_000147115.1 Myotis lucifugus | reverse complement strand
CTGCCTTCTTGCCCCAGTGCCCCTGAAGGCCGGAAGAGGGCATGGGACCCTGACCCCAAGCCCAAACCAAACTGCATTTGGGTAAGGATCCACAGTGAGCTGTGGGGCAGAGAGAAGGGATGGGCCTCAAGACATGTTTGAAGTCAGGGCCAGGGGAGGCATATTTAGTGTAGCAAGGGCTTAAACAGGGGAAGAACTGACGCAGGCCCACGTGTTCTGCCTTCGATGGCGGTACCCGGGGAGGATGGAGGCTCCCACACGTGGGCAGGATGAGGCAGAAGATGACTCTTTGAAAGGGCCCAAGAGGCAGTAGGTAGAAATGTGCAGAAAGGGCCCTGCAGGCCTAGGGGTGAAGGGAGGGTCACGGTTAAACAAGTGGGTGTCCTCCTGTGGAGAAGGGCCATCTGAAGGCTGGGCATGGCCAAGGAGAGCCTGTAGGCTGGGCAGACAGATGCTGGGGGGCTCCATCCTAGGTGAGGCGGGATGGAGCAGAAATCAACAGGGACTAGAGCCACAAGCCTGCCTCTGGGCAGGAAGGTGGGCTGCCCAACTCCCACCACAAATTTTTAAAAATAACCATTATGTCTTTATTACATAGTTTTTAGTTTCCCTGTCTTTACGCCTTCACATCTAGTTTTTATGCAATTGTTTCATTTCTCTCCAAATAGTCTCGTATCCACCCACTATCCATCTGCCTGCTCCGTGTCCATCCACAAACATGTGTCAATCTCAGAGACCCAAGCGCACCCATCCACATGCGTGCTGCTGCCCCGAGAGCTAGGCCTAGGCCACTGTCTCCCCTGGAGTCCCACGCTCACCTCACCTGTGCGCACGCGCCTCTGGTGGGCGTGGCCAAGGGCAGCATGATCAGCCTCACCTGTGCGCACGCGCCTCTGGTGGGCGTGGCCAAGGGCAGCACCTGCACCTCACTCTGCCCCATGCTCTGCCCTCCCTGAGCATCCTCGCGCTTCTTTGCTCCTTACCATTTTCCCTGCGAAGCTGACCTCCATGAAGGGATCCACCAAGTTCTTCTTGTTGCTGTCAAAGCCGAAGAGCTGCTTCACGTTGTCCATCACGGCATCGTCCACTGGAGAGAAAGACACGCTGGTCACTGCCCACCTGCTGCCCCGCCTCCAAAACCCGGGCCTTCTGCCTGCCAGTCTCCAGGGTGCTCTTGGCAAAGAGAGAGACGCTGAGGCGCCCGCTCAGCCCAGGGACTCCAGGAGTGAGGGGCGCCCAGGAGGGAGGATCCCCTGAAATACTTCCTCACCCAGCCCGCCCCGCCCCACAACTTGTTCACTAACACCACCACCCCACCCCTCAGCGTCTTTCA
>NW_005871234.1:174474-177139 GCF_000147115.1 Myotis lucifugus | reverse complement strand
TGTGAGAGAGCTACCACACTCCTCCCAACCGGGCCGGGGAACCTACAACCCAGGTACGTGCCTGGGACCAGAATCGAATCCAAGACCCTTCGGTTTGCAGGCTGATGCTCTAACCACTTACCCACATCAGCCAGGGCTAAGCATGTATTTTAATGACCATTTAATACCCATTATATATTTAAAGGCTTTCCCCATGATTTTGGTTCAAATAAACCTGTACAGAAGGAACCCATTTCATTTATTGCTGTCATTAGTCAAAGCAGAAACCCTCAATTAGCTTTACGCAAAACTTGTAAACAGAGACCCAAGTAGCAAATGTTCTCACTGACTTATGAACCACAACTGGCTCATATGCCACCAACGCACACTCAAAGCAGCGGCTCACAGCCCACAGAACAGCTGAACCACTTCGGGAGCCTTTAATAATTACCAATGAGGCCCTGGCCGGTGATTCAGTGGTTAGCGCATCATCCCTGCACATCGACGTTGTCTCAGGTTAAATTCCCGGTCAAGGGCAGGGAGCTGGGTACAGATTTAATCCCCCACCCCCAGGGCACATGTGGGAGGCAACCAATCAATGTGTGTCTCTCACATTCATGTTTCTCTTTCTCTCTCCCTCCCTCCCCTACCCTCCCTTCCACTCCCTCTAAAATCAATGGAAAAATATCCTCAGGTGAGAACTAACAAAAATAAATAAAATAAAAATAAAAACGACCAATGTTTGAACCTTACCCCAAACCAAGTCGATCTGAACCACCAAAGGTGTGGCCCAGGCATCCCTACGTTAAAGCTCCCCCGGTGATCCTAGCACCCACAGCTCTAGAATATTCAGGATAGGTACAGTAAGTCCTCACTTGAGGTCATCAATAGGTTCTGTGACTTTAAGGGAACCAATATACATGCAACCAATTTTATCATAAACTAATTGATATAAACAAGAGTTAAGTTCGTATGGCATCGCATCAGCATTATAACAAAAGATGTTGAACAAAATGATGTTCGAGGACCTGCTGTAATTCCCCCGCCATTTACTGAGCACACGGATGGGGCCAATACAGGGCTAGCCACGGTGAGAAGCCAGGCAGTGGCCACAGTGGCCTTCCTGGGAGGAGGAGGGCCCGGCCACACCAAGGTGACCCACTGCTCCAGTGCCGGAGACCGAGTGGCTGCCCGGGACACGGGACTTTCAGGGTTAACCCAGGACAGTCGGAGGCAAACCGGGTGCTCATCCTTCATCCGCAGAGACACTGAGCTCTCCTAGCACGTCAGTGTCTGCCTCCCCAGACCAGGGTCTGCCAACTTGCAGGCTGGGCTTCCTCAAAGAGGAAAGAAAATCAGTGAGATCCAGCCCTGAGCACAGAACAGAGTCCAATGGTGCTGACTCCCTGGTGAGAACCAGGAAATGGGTCCACAGAGGCCACACAGCCAGACCAGGCCGAGGGGGTGCGGAAATGGAGCCCAGGGCAGCTATGCGTCTCAAGATGTCTGGCATCTCTGTGACTCCACCAGCATTTATATGTCTTTTCATTCATCATGACTGCTTCTCTGTTAAGAACAATAAACACCCTCGGGAAACCCAGAGAGGGGTTGGGGCTTCCCCGGAGGACAGCGCAGAGTGACAGGCACTGATCTAGCACAGTGGTCGGCAAACTCATTAGTCAACAGAGCCAAATATCAACAGTACAACGACTGAAATTTCTTTTGAGAGCCAAACTTTTTAAACTTAAACTATATAAGTAGGTACATTGTTATTAACTTAATTAGGGTACTCCTAAGACTTAGGAAGAGCCACATTCAAGGGGCCAAAGAGCCGCATGTGGCTCACGAGCCGCAGTTTGCCGACCACGGATAGCGGATTCCGGGAGTGAGGACGCCAGGCCAACGGGAGGCAGGGCGAGAGGGGAGGGGCAGCCCCTCCATCCATTCCCCCACCCCACCCCCCCACCCCCCCACCCCCGCCCCCGGGGGAGCTGATGCTGATGAGGCCCAGCGGGTCCCCACCGGCCCAGGCCTTCGGTCCCGGGGAAGGCCCCACACTCACTCTGCGGTAAGTCCTCGGCCCTGAAGATCTTCAGGCAGAAGTGCGCCCCTCGGAGGGCCACGCCGGTCGGCCGGAGCAGGTTGCCTTCGATGTCCTCCTTGTCTTCTGAGGGGTCCTTTCTCTCCAGCTACAACGCAAACCAAATGTGATTCCTGACTCAACGACGTTTTCCCTTCCTCAACCAACACGGGCGAAAGGGTGCGTTCTGAAGAGAGGCAGGCCGCACCCGGCCGCTCACCAGCGCGGACCCCAGGCAGGTTCCTCACCTGGGCTCGCTCCTCCTCGGGGCAGTGGAGACAATAACAAGAAAAGAGACCAGGAAGAGAAGGTGGGACCAGGTGGCAGAGGACACGGCACAGGGCCCAGCAGGGGGGAGAGCGGGGAATGGCAGGAGACAGTGGAGATGGAAGGGAGCAGAGGGAGGGTCGGTCAGCAGCCAGGGCTCTCACACTGTGCCGCTCTGACTCCCCGAGGGAGGCTGAGGGTGGAGCTCAGGAGAGAGACACGTTTTAGAAACAGCTGCGGTGGGGAATGAGATAAGGAATAAACTGCACCCCGTGGCAGCACCCGTGGCAACCAGCACCTCCGGGTGACTTTCTGCCACCAAAACTGACCACAGAGTGG
>NW_005871234.1:150342-174216 GCF_000147115.1 Myotis lucifugus | reverse complement strand
ACACGGTGGACCCTCCGGGCCAGCTCTGCAGGGCAGGTCACAGCCCAGAGGACCCACAGAGGGGGAAGAAGCCAGGGAAGCAGCCGCTGGGGGAGGAGGCAGCGCTGGGGCTGGGAAAGGCTGCTGGCGCCCGCACGGCAATGCCAATGCGGTGAGGACCAGAGGCAGCTGCTCTCCAATCCCAGAGGCCTGGGGAAAGCAGGAGCCGAACACAGGGGCCTCCTCCTGAGCTGGTTCTAAGAGGAGTGACTTCCTCAGGGAAAAACAAGGCTCCAGGTACTAGGAAGAGGAGGAAGCGTTGTTTTACAAGAGGATAGCAGATTCGGAGATGCCCCAGAGAAGGAGAAAGAAGCACAGTGGCGGAGAGCCGGGCGACAGAGGGACAGGGCTGGAGTGCACGGGGTGAGAGAGCAGGGACGGGCGCCCGGGGGTGGGGCTGTCTACCTGAGCTCCATTGGCCCTCGGCACAGCACCCTGCATTCTCCCTCCCCTAAACTTTCCACTGTGGGTGCCTGAGCTCTTGTCACCAGCCAGCTCCTCCTCCTTGACATCCTCATGGGACTTGCCCTCAGCCTCCACCATGATATGAGGCTTTCCCTGGGAAACCCCACCTCCCACCACCCCTCCCCTGGGGATCGCTTCCCTCCTCCCACTCCTCCTGGCCAGCTCGGCTTCAAAGACAGGGCCACGCCTAGCAGCTGCCTCCCTCCCCCCTCCATCTCTCCCTCCCGGAAGTCCGCACCACCCACATGCACCTCTCCCCCACGGCTCTCACTGCTGTCACAGCCAAGCCCAGGCCCTGTGCTCGCCTTGCCTGGATGACTGCAGCGCCTGCCTCACCATCTGCCTATCTGAGTTCCAATTCTCCCATCAGGGAATCCACATGTGGACAAGCCATTCGCCAGCACAGCTCCTTGTCCTCCACCAACAGCGTCTTCATCTCCTGTCCCCTTCAGCTGCTAGAGGCATGGCCCCATCTCTAACTTCCAACCACACAGAACCACTCCTCCAGCAAAACCTTGACCACTGACACCCCTCTCAGAAGACAGCTTGCAAGCTATCCGCCTCCTCCAACCCCTCACAGAGCGAGACACCAGCACACAGAGGGGCACACAGCAGGCGCTCAATAGTGTGCATTCCGTACTCTCTGTCCTCTGCATCAGCTCTAGGCCCCGTCCTCCTGCATCCTCCCTGCCCCGATGCCCTGGCCACCTCGGCCCTGTGCCTCCACCAGGCCTGCCTAAGCCACGCCTGCCACCTCCACCATCCACCTCCCGGTCTGCTTCTGGCCACTGAGCATCATGAGGCTGTGCCACAAAGTCCCCAACCCAGAGTGGGTCCAGAAACCCTCCGTTTCTTAATGAACACCTCATTCCTCTCCCACAACTACTACTCCAAACGTTTTCTCATCTCTCCAGACACACAATGATGCTGCTATCTCCCCAACTCTACACCCTTTCTCCTTCTACCACCTCCAACATATAACTGTTCTTCCTGAAATGATCTCACATCTGCAAAGAAGAAAAATATGCAAAAGACAGATGATTGCCAGAGACGGGGAGGAGGGAAGAGTGGAGGGAATGGGAAGATGGTCAAGAGGTACAAACTTCCAGCGGTAAGTCATGGGGACATAAGATGCAGCATGGCGACTATAGTTAATCATGTAAAATTGCATATCGGGACGTTGCTAATAGACTAGATCTTAAAAGTTATCAGCACAAGAAAAAAGATTTTTTTGTAACTATGTGAGGTGACAGATGTAACTAGACGTTTTGTGGTGATCATTTCACAATATACACAAATATCGAATCAGTATAACATATAACGTGAAACTAACATGTTACATGTCAATTAGACCACAATCAAAAAGTATTAAGAGAAGAAAATACAAATGTATATCCTTCTGAGAGGATATGCAAAGAGATATTAATAACAGTTCTCGCTGAGTGGTAGAATTTTGAGTGATTCGTTTTTTACTTAGACTTTTCCACGTAGTCTACATTTCTCATAATTACTGTGTGTTCTCTTAAAGCAGAAAAACGGAAGTTGCTTGTTTGTTTGTTGGTTGGTTGGTTGGTTGGTTGGTTGGTCCTCCGCTCCCAGGTAAGGTGCTGTGAGGAGGACAGGGACGTGGACTCACAGGCGCTTCGTTTCCAGGCCCCAGCACACACAGGCTTGCTTTCAGGTAGCCTCTGGCCCCAGCGGAGAAATCATCGGGGTCTGAGAGCAGCAGCCACTTCCTGAGATAGGCGTGTCCTACGGGAGACAACGTCCGTGGGTGATCACGGAATGGGGAGGACCCAGGTCTGCAACCACATCCGGGAGCCGAGGGCGAACTACACGTGGGTGAGGTGAAGGACTCGTCCACTGGACAGGGGGCAGGACTCAGCTTGTAGAATAAAAGGTGCTTGGAGTGTGCAAGTAGGCTGGAGTCAGAAATGTGAACAGGAACCCCAAAGCCAGACTCGGGGCCATTTACCTCTCCCCTCAGGAAGTGACCGGGGCAGAAACCTGGCTGTGGGGAAATGCTAGACGTGTCACCCAAATGACCCGACCCACCCCTGTCCAAGGTGACCCAGCCTCCAGCTGCCTTTTCTTGGGGCCTTCCAGAATGAGCATCCCTGGCTGACCCGCTGAGACCTCATGAGGGCTGGATCCCCCTGGGGGGCCTGTTCCACCTGGAAAGTGGAAGCCTGCCCTCCCTCACTCCTGCAGCTCTCACCTCCACATCTTAAAAACCCCCAGGACCTAACTCCAACTCTACATCCTAAAACCCCCCAGGAGGAAACTGGGTGTCCCCCAAGCAGCCTCCAGACCAAAATGCAAGGACATGGCCAAGGTGACGAGAAGGTGACTCACGGGGCTCTCTGTAGACGGCACCCACATCTATCTGAAATTAAACAGAGAGAACACACATCAAACTCTTGCCCCTGGAGTGCTACATAAAGTGTGGTGCATCACATCAGCCCATGAAAAATCATGTTCTGAAGGGACTGCCCTTCTGGTAGCTGGACAGGATGCTGGTGATTTGTGAATCGCTTAACAAAGCCAGTTAGACCTTCAAAAAAAATCATGTTTTGAAGAACATATGGAGACAAGGGGAGATGTTCCTCCTTTGATAATACATGGGGAGGAAGAAAGCGGAATATTTTGTTGTTGCTGTTGTTATTGTTGTTGTTAATCCTCACCTGAGGATGTCTTTCCCACTGATTTTGAGAGAGAGAGGGAGATACATCCATTGGCTGCCTCCCACAGGCGCCCTAACCCAGACTAGGAATCGAACCCACAACCCATCCTTGCATGAGCCCATGCTTTAACCACTGATCTACACTGGTCAGGTCAAAAGTGGAATTTATTTTGATTAAAGTTTGGTCAAGTATATACGTGCATAGAAAAGAAAGAGGAAAGGAAATACAGCTGTAACTGTGCTCTTTCTGGGTGGTAAATTTGGGTGAGTTTTATTTTATTTTTGTTCTTTCCTGTATTTTATAACTTTCTGTAAAAAAAAAATCATAGATGAGGGTGATGTTGATGGTGGGAAACTGGGGGGAGGAGCGGGGATATGTGGGAACTCTGTACTGTCCTCTCAACTTTGCCATGAACCTAAACTGTTGTGAGAAATACTTTCTTAAATCATGGATTACTTTTATCATTAAAAAAAAGTGTTTTACCTTAACTGTTGGGTTCTCAGGACAAAAAGTGTTTCAAAGATTAGCGACTCCAAATATAATGAAGACCCATTTGTTACAGAATGACAGGCTGGAGCCCATGCCTCTGAAAACTGCCTCCCCAGGAAGAAAGATGTAGTGTTCCACCTGGTGACTTAATTCCCAGAGGAAAGGGGTCACGTTTTATTTGCATAGCAGGGGAGGTTAAAGTAAGCTGTGCCCTTTCTTCCCATTTGATGAATGCTTGAAGACTCAAAAATGAGGAAATCAGTAAGAATGACATTACAACAGCATTCAGGGAGGTCCCCATGGCTCGCTGCCTTCCCTGTGTGTAGCCTGTGAAAGCAATCCTCTGAGCTGAATTGTACGTTTCTCAGTTCTCCACAAGGGCCTGTTCACTTCTGCACTGTTTGAGACAAATAAGTGGGGGGGGCAGGCTCCCCTCGCTCCCCACTGCCCACCCGAGTGCCTCGCTGCACACCTGGGGCCCACTCCCAGCCCTGGGTGACGTGAGCCCCGGCACAGGGCGTCTCATTGGCCCTGATGGTCAGAACCAGGAGGAGCGCTGCCGAAACTCATTTGCACGCTGCCTGTCCAGGTGTCAGGACAAATACAAGTTAAAAATAAGAAGCTGAACTCCCCTAACAGAAATAAGGGAAGAGACTTCTCTTCCCTCTTTTTGGCAGAACATTCACCTTAACAACTTGCAAATGTTAAGTATTTTCTCTTTCTTTGAAATGGATCACTTTTTTAAATTTTTTGATTTTTTTTATATTTTTACTGATTTCAGAGAGGAAGGGAGAGGGAGAGAGAAATAGAAACATCAATGATGAGAGAGAATCATTGATCGGCTGCCTCCTGCATGACTCCTCCTGGGGATCGGGCCCGCAACTCAGGCATGTGCCTTTGGCCAGAATCGAACCCGGGACCCTTCGGTCCACAGGCCAACACTCTATCCACTGAGCTAAACCACCCGGGGCGAAATGGATCTTTTTAGAAACTAAATAAGCCTTTCCTCAGTTGTGTGACCCAGACGCATCTCCCCCCGGGTTCTCCCCATCTCTGTGGGGAGGGAGGGGCCTAACTTCAGGGCCTGCCTCGCTCCGAGGGGTAAAGTACTTCCTCGCATGAAAACATGAGCTTGTTTTCTGTTCCCTCTGGATAAAGTCAACTAACAACACAGACGGTCACCCCGAGGACCAGGTCGCGTGAGGACGGGCGACGTGTGACCTGCCCTGTCAGGCCCACTCACTGGAGGACGAGTTACGTTCATCTTGAGAACCTGTGGGGGTTGGGTTCTGCCAGCTGGGCGACATGAAAAGACTTCTGCCCTTCAGCCTCTCGGGGGAGTGCCGGGGACGCACACCGCACGCTGGCTCAATGATTCTCAGTCACACAGGTGCTCTCTCCCTCCTACCTCTGTGGAGAGGATTTCCAGGCCGGGAGACCCTGTTTTGTTAATTCTATTTTGCCAACACCGACCAAGACAGGATTTCTGAAGTGCCAACCCTGGCACATTACCCACAGAGCCTCCACTAACACGGATACGCGAGAACTGGCTGCTGGCAAAGAAAATAAAGCATTACCCGGAACTCCCCGATGAGAGCGTCAGTCCTGCGGGAACGGGAGTCCACCACCTGGAGGGAAAGACAAATTAAAACTCTCACTTACAAGTAAATGTTGGCCCAGACAGGGTCCAGCCTGATAGCTCTTCCCCCCCACACACTCTACTCCAGAGATTGTGCTAAGCCATGTTTAACCCGCACAAGAACCCTGTGAGTAGGTGCTATTATTCTCCCCATTTCACAGATGAAGAAACAGAGGCAAAGAAAGAGAGATTACAAGACTTGTACAGAATCACACAACTCCTAAATGGCAGCGGCAGGGTGAGAATGCACTTTGGCTCCAGAGCCCATACTTTTAGCCACTAAACTATATTGTCTTTTAGAGAAAAGGAGAAAAGAGCTGCCAGGGCCCAGAAGAAGAAAATCTTGGCCAGAAATGGCACATGGACAAACAATCTTATATATTAAAAGCCTAATATGCAAATCGACCAAATGGCGAAACAACTGGTGGACCGACCGGTCTCTATGACACGCACTGACCACCAGGGGGCAGACGCTCAACGCAGGAGCTGCCCCTAGCCCGCAGGCCCCAGGCCAGCCAAGGTGGGTGCCAGCACGCCCCCCCATCACCCCTGCAGCAGTGGTGGCAGCAGGGGGCGCAATTTGCCGGCAAGTAGGCGGCATCAGGCAGGCCAAGGCAGGTGCCAGTGGGGGCCCCCTGATCGCCCCGCCGGTCACCTCACAGATTGGCCCTGATCGCCAGCCAGGTCTAGGGACCCTACCTGTGCCTCTAGTATAAGATGAAAATCAATGTTCCCGCTCAAGAATGATTTCAGGACCCTGACCCGAGACACCTGGGGGTGCTGAGCAGCGGGCTCTCCCCTCTCAGCTGCTGCCTCCATCTGAACTGCTGGAGGCATTTCCGTGACCAGCAGCCTTGGGGTGAGCCTCTGACAGCACTCATGCCCTGGGCTTCAAGGCTTCTCTGTCACACACGTGCATGGGTGACGGGCATGTGCGTGTACACAGCCCACAGAGGACCTCTGGTCTCCCAAACGTACCGTGATGAAGATGGGCTCATCGAACAGCTCCGCTGGAGAGTCAAACACGTTGAAGAACAGAGTCTGTTGGTTCAGGGCAGAAGGGAGACGAGTGAGAGCCTGCCAATGCCCAGGCCCCCAGGCCCCCAGGCCCCCAGGCCGGGGAGAGAGTCAACCGCCCACCACAGCACTCGGGCTGGTCCACACGGAAACTGGAAATCGTGGAATGAGCTCAGCCCGCACTGAGCTCTGGGACCTGACAGATTCTGGGACGACCCTCCCCTGGCTCCACAGAGGTCGTCATCTCAGGGGCAGGGTGAGTGGCTGGCCCTACAGGATGACAGGGATGTGGAGCTGTGGGAGCCCAAGGCAAGAACACGAGCTAAACCATCTCTCCGGTTCCTCAAACAGCCTGTTCACACCTTTGGGTGGCACATCTCTCCACCCAAAGTCAGCGCCTACGTAAACACTGAGGGGCTTGCCGGGCGCCTGCTGTGTGCTCCCTATCAGAGCCCACCAGGGCCCCAGCCCGAACCCCATTGCCTCCCACCTCATTGAAGAGGGGGCTGTTTCCCTTGTGGATCCGCGTCCGCCTGGTCTGCCCAGCGGCAGTGACCTTGACCACAGGCTTGATGTTCACCCCTGGCAGCTGGCGCCCCTCGATCACCTGGACCCTGATCTGAAAGCCAAGAGGAAAGCAGAAGTGGTCAGAAACACACACATCCCACTCCTCCCCCCCCAAAAAAAAAAATCAGAAATCTCGGGGACCATCCTCATTGCAGGTCTCAGGAAGGTTATTAAAGAGGAGAAACCCAGCAGGCGTGGCTCAGTGGTTGAGCATCAGCCTATGAACCAGGAGGTCACAGTTCGATTCCTGGGTTGCAGGCTTGATCCCCAGGCAGCTGATCAATGATCCTCTCTCATCATTGATGTTTCTATCTCTCTCTCCCTCTCTCTTCCTCTCTGAAATTAACAAAAACATGTATTTTTTAAAAAGACTTGGGAAAGCCTTGTGAAAACAGTCCCCACCCAGGTCCCTTGCTCCTATACATCCCACGTTTCCACATAAGAGCTGGCAGGCTACCCAGGTAAGCTACGGCATTAATTCCTGGCACCGGGCCAGGCATCCCTCCCCAGGTTCCTGCAGCCGCTGGCACCTCGGGCCCTTTGACACTGATGCTTTTAAGTGGCTTGAACATCCTGCAATGACAATTCCCTCAGAGCCTGAACTCAGATAGGCTCCCCGTCTCTGCTCTTTATAAGATGCAACGCTGTTCACATTCTGAGAAATAAACTAAGAGTTTCCTCCACTGACTATAAGTAAATGAAGGTTTCAAAAGTACGACATTTTAAAATATTAAAACAATTTTCATGGGAAAAATAATGTTTACTGGTTCTAATTCCTAATCAGTAGTTACGTATTGATTAATTTTTTTAAACTAGCATTCTGGAGAAGAATATATTATTAATAACAATGGAAAGGTAGATGAGTGGTTTTTATTCTCTTCTTTTTGCTGTCTTTTCCACATTTTCTACAATATAAATATTAACCTTCTAAGGAGGAAAAAAGGCAATAAGAACATGTCTTGGGAATAATAAAAATACGTTAGGATTTTGTCTTTCAGGCAAACATAGTGTTGATAGCTGGCACGTTTGTCTAAATTACTATGATTTAAAACTAAAATATATTTTTACAATTTGTTGCACTTACTAAAGATTTGTTTCCTATTTTTTTAATATTATTTTTATTGATTTCAAAGAGGAAGGAAGAGGGAGAGATAGAAACATCAGTGATAAGAGAGAATCATTGATCAGCTGCCTCCTGCACGTCACCCACTGGGGTTCAAGCCCGCAACCCAGGTATGTGCCCTGACCGGGAATCAAACCATGACCTCCTAGTTCATAGGTTGACGCTCAACCACTGAGCCAGGCCGGCCGGGATGTTTCCTATTTTTAATTTTAAAAGTAGTTCTGAAGCGTTAAATATCACTAAGTGCAACTCTATCAAAATGGAACATTTTGTAGAATAGCAAACAGATAAACAAGGGACCAAAATTAAAAGGCAAATAAAATGGAATGGATTTTTGGATTAAAAATACGTCAAAGGGTTAATAGTGTCATTATCTGAAGAGGTTAAACAAATTCACATTTCACAGACTTTCAGAAAAATCATGGCACGAAGGAAGGGCATGGATATCGGGAGAGGAAACATAGCCAGGCAGCTTCTTAGCTGATGCTCACCCTGCATGCCCAAGGACCACACCTGGAGCAGCAGGAGCTAGCGAGCCAGGTAAACTCTGGTTGGTAAACAGATACGCTGAATCTCTGCAGTGTACCTCCCCCGCGGCCCCCCTCCCCCCCCCCGCCGTCCTTTTTAAGAGCAAAACCAGGGCTGGGCAGAGGCTTATTCTGAGGCCCTATGATGTGACTGCCCGGTGCACACCTTCCCCGGCCCCGGAAAACCAGGCTTCCCCCAGGAGCACTGCTAGGGTCTCCCCTGAGTTGGGACAGACAAGCAGGCACCGGCACTACAGCGTGGGCCCACTAAAGGGGAGACTGTGGCCGCAGACGGCCCTTACCTGGAAGTCCTGCGGCTTGTCCGACAGCACCTTCCGGGGAGCGGGAGCCCCTCTCTTCCTTTTATTCCCCGGGTGGTACGGGGGAGGGTGGGAAGCTGGCTTCTTGGGCGTGGAAGGAGCCCCCGGGTCTGGGGGGCCGGTCTGGTCCAGGAAGGGCTCTGCCTCATCTCCCGTGAGGCCCTGGTCCTCCGTGTCCTCCTCTCCTCCTGTGTCTGGGAGGAGAGGGTGCTCGTGAGTCCTGGTCCCTCCGGCCCTGCCCTGGGGACCCAGCCAGGTAAAGGAGGGTCCACAGGGCACGGCACCAATACTCACCACCACCCCAGCCCCTCTCCTTCCCCCATCGATGAGCCAGGATGGATGAGGAAGGAGAAGAGACGCGTCCAGCAGCTACACGTGGGGGCGGTCAGTCCAGTTAGTCAACAGGAAGGAGAGAGAATGGCCCCCCGCCCGTCCTGCAGGGTGAACCCCTGGCCACCGCGGCCCACGCCCGTGAGCTGACGACGGCAGCGGTGAGATGGTTACGGGTAACGGGTGGGTCAGGACAGCCCTGGCTGTGTCTCACCCGTGGGGGCCAGCCACTTCTTCCCCGAGTATCTTGTGTCCACAGTGCTGTCACTGAGCAGGGACCACGTCTCTGCCCGGCTCTGTCCCCCACCTGGCACGTGGGCGGGCACAGCCCGGGAGGGGAGGAGGGAGTGGGTAAGGGAAGCCAGCCAGCTCCCCTCTCCCCCCAACCCTGCTCCCCCTGCCACCCCAGCCCCACACGAAGCTCAGGAGCAGATGCCACATCTGGGGGGGACTGTCCCTCTCACCACCTTCCAGGCGGGACCGGGAACTGGGCACCTCTGGGAGCCTCCCCTGTGCAGTGTGAACCTACCTCTGTCAGAGCCACCTCAGAAGTTGCCCCAGAACATTCGGGGCCCTGCAGGCTCCCACCCTCTGTCCCCAGAAGCACCCCTCCTTCCTCCCTCCACCTGTACCCCAGCCAGAGTGACCTCCCATCGCCAAGCTCAGACAGGCAGGCCTCAGGGAGACGCCGCCCCCTCTCCAAGAGCCCGCACAGGGCTGGGCTCCCGGACTGGCCTGGGGCACCCAGAGACAGGGCTCCACACGGGGACAGGGGCTCCACACGGGGACAGGGGCTCCACACGGGGACAGGGGCTGCTCAGGTTGTGCTGCGTCTGCCTCCAGGTCTCTTTACCAGGAGAGAAGCTGTAGACTCTTTTCCGTGGGCGAGTCCCCACCTGGCCCACCTGTGTAGCTTCCTGCCCACCCAGCAGGCCCGGCCACCCAGGCCCCTGACTGTCAGCCAGCCACCCCGGGCTGGGTCCTCCCTGGACAAGCCCAGCAGAGGCAAGTGGAGCGAGCGGAAGCAACCGTGGGACTCCGTGTCTGCTCTTTTCACAAATGATAAACTATAGGCCCAGAGAGGGGGAGTGGCCAACCCAAGGTCACACAGCTACTGGGTGTCAAAGGTAAGACTGTAACTCATGTCCCCTGACTTCGACCCAGAGCTCTTTCCAGGAAATTCCAGCCCTTTTGTCCCCTGTCATCACCAAAGGCCTGCTAGGTCCCGGGCAGGGAAGCACTGGGGTCTGGGGAGTGGGTGGGGCCTCCGGCATCACCTGGGAAAAGGCCCCGTCCCACAGGCATGTCCTCAACACAGCACCCACCCATGCGGGGCGCACAGTGGGAGCACCCGCCCAGGCACAGCTCCCTGCCTGGAGCCGAGTGGGGCGGGGGAAGGGGGGGGGGCCGCGTCCTCCCACTAATCCGAGTGGCACCTGGGGAGCATGCCTCCCGCCTTTCTCTTGCATGGCAGAGGCAGTTCTCAGGATCCCCCCCTCTCCTGTGTCCTCCCCTGTGTCCTCCCCCACCCCCCAAGGCCGCACAGGCTGCTGAAGCCTCACTGTGGCCCCGCCCCCATGCTCGGGAGCCTGGCTGGGCCTCTTCCCTGGGCCTCCCAAGGAGAAGGGGCTCCTCACCAGCCATCATATCCTGGTCAGGCAGAGTCGGGGAGGGGTCCAGAGGAGTGGTAGGTGGGAAGAGGGGCACAGCTCCGGGGAGCGGCGTGTAGGACACCTGCAGGACCAGTGAGGCCTGAAAGAGAGGGGGGAGGGGAGCAGGTGGGTGCACTGGCCTCAGACCACCGCCCTCCACCATCTTTCCTGTTCCTTTCATTCCTCGAAGAGGAAGACGGCTCGGAGGAGGGTCAGGTTTGCAGGAGGCTGTGGCAAAGCCACCCCTAGGGGGCCCTCAGCATAAGAGCCCAGGATCTGAAGTCAGGTTCCACCACCCAGGAGCTGTGCAACCTTCGACAAGATCTGTAGCCTCTCTGGGCCTCAGTTTCCTCCTCTATAAAACAGGGGTAGTAATAGCAATAGCACCTTCCCCCGGGGGTCCAGTGAGGATTAGATGAGTGGACAGAGCACATCATAAGCTTCTATAAATGAATCAGAGCGTGGCCAGCCCAACGTCACACAGCTACTGGGTGTCAAAGGTAAGACTGTAAGACTGTAACTCATGTCCCCTGACTTCGACCCAGAGCTCTTTCAAATTCAGCAATCATCAACACAATTCTTAGCCACTCCTAAGAATTTTTCAACTCTCAGCCCAGGCCTGACCTCTCTGCTCAGCCGAGAGCCGAGGAGACCAGGGGATTGCCTCCACAGACAGCTCAGCCTGTTCTGCTCAGACCCAGCTCCGAGACAGGCTTCCTGAGCCCTCTTCACTCCCAAAGGCACTTCTGTCCCCACCTCACCTCCCGCGGCTCCAGCTTTGATCATCCAAGAGGAGAGGGACAGGTCACATCACTGGAATGGACAGGGGGAGGCTGCCTGTGTCCCCACCCACTGACCCCCCCATGAGTGGTGCACTGCTCAGAGGGCCCCTGAACCTGAAGGAACAGTGCAGTCACGGCAAGCTCTCCAGCCTTGCAGCTCCTAGGCCAGTGGGGGCCTGGCCAGGCCTTCCCTGGAACCCCAGGGCCAACAGGCCTCCTGGGGTAGCCTTTTTATCGATCAAAGTAATAAGTGCTCTATTGAACAAAGGCAAAAGGAAACAATCTGCTATAATTCTACCACTATTTGCATCTCGATATCATTATCTCTAATGGCTTTTAAACAGTGTACAGCTCTGTTATATATAAAATGCTTTTCTTTTACTTCATGTTAGACAGTAAGCACGTCCCCAGGTTTTGACAAACTCTTTATAACTGTCATTGTTAATGATGCATAATACGTCTGAGCAGCTCTAGTGTAATTCACTAGGTACCTCTCTGAGCTGAGTAATCGTAGGGGTTTCCAGAAGGTCCTGGAGCAAAATGTGATCCCGAGACAGAAGATGCTCCAGGCCCTGGATGTCATCCAGCTCTGGGGCTTGAACCCTCAGATTGAGCCCTGAGCAGGGGCAGCCAGGCTAAGGAAAAGCAGGGCTGGTGGGGGGGGTGGGGGGCTCAGAACCCTGAGGAAGGAGGCCTGCCTAGCCGCTCCACATCCCAGGAGACCCTGCAGGAGGCCTGGGAAGGCAATGAGACCCTTTAAATATCCGGGTCCGAGGCACTGCCTAACCGCCGCTGCAGGTTCCTACACCACCACCAGGTGTCGCCACGTGCGCAGCCAGCGTGCCTCGCACTAGCATCCCAGGCTCCTGCAACCCAAAGAAGGAAAAAAAGAGGGGAGGGGGGGCGCCCCAAATATCCAGGCCCTCCCGTGCCCAGCCTGACTCCTGGAGACTCCAATCAGGTTGGGGTGGATCTGGACAAAAGGAAATTATTTGTGCTCTTTGGAGAAATAACTAATTGCAGGGTTAGGCCAGGATTGGTAGAAGACAAGCCGGAAACATTTTATGCCAGAAACCAAGGAAATAATCAAAAAATGATAGAAACTGGGGGGTAGGGGAGGGCAGGGGATTGTCAAGGGCGGGAAAAAAGGAGACATATGTAATACTCTTTGTAATACTTTAAGCAATAAAACAATTTTTAAAAATGATAGAAACATGTCAAAAGAACAAAGAGTCAGTGGCTGCCACTGGCCAAATCTGGGACAATTTAAACATGAAAATAAAAGATATTTACATTAAACCTTTGACTAAAAGAAAAATACCTGATTCCAAATGGAAATAAATAAAACAGGAAGGAAGCTTTTTTCTTACAGTGAAATGCCAACTGATTCACACACAAAAAAAAATAACTAATTTAGAACACCACCATTTAACAATCATCAACACAATCATTAGCCCTGGCCTGTATGGCTCAGTTGGCTGGAGCATCATCCATTCACCAAGGGTCAAGGGTTCGATTCCCAGTCAGAGTATATACCCAAATTTCAGGTTCAATCCCCAGTTGGGGCAAGTGGGGGAGGTAACCAATCCATGTATCTCTCTCATATTTTTCTCTCTCTCTCTCTCTCTTCCTCTGCCCCTTCCTCTCTCTCTAAAATCAATTAAAAATAATAATAATAAACCCAACCAAGAAGCAACAGTGGTTGTTAAAACTGATGGGTAGCCCTGTCGGTGTGGATCAGTGGTTGAGCGTCGACCTATGAACCAGGAGGTCACGGTTCCGTTAAATTCTGGTCAGGGCACATGCCTAAGTTGCTGGCTCCATCCCCAGTAAGGGGCGTCCAGGAGGCAGCCCATCAGTGATTCTCATCATTAATATTTCTATCTCTCTCTCCTCCTCCCTTCCTGTCTGAAATCAATAAAAATATTTTTTAAATTGATGGGTAAAATTTGAATGAGGCACAAAGTACCTCCCCCTCAAATTCTTACTTCTTAGGGCAATGGATTTGGGGTTAGTGGAGAAATTCAGCAAATGCTACTTTAACCAAAAAAAAAAAAACAAGCTCAATAGCACAGTAATGAAACAAATCAGAGTCATACCCTCCTGGATACAACAGGGCAGCCCAGCATCACTGTGTGATTTTCCTGCCAAAGATGCACAACCTACATCTAATTGTGGGGAAACATCAAACTGAGGGACAATTACAAGCCTGTATTTCCAAAAATGTCAAGGTTTCAGGTTATAAAAGTCAAAGAAAGACTGAGGAATTCTCCCAGAGGGAAGGAGACTAAAGAATCAAAACAACTAATACAACATGATCCTTAATTGGATCTTTTTGCTCTAAAGGACACTGTTGAAAAGGTTGGTGAGCCCGGCCAGAGTGGCTCAGTTGGCTGGAGCATCGTCCTGTACACCAAAAGGTTGCCAGGCATGTTTGCAGGTTCAGTCCCCAATTGGGGTACTTATGAAAGGCAAACTGATCTTCTCTCTCTCTCCCTCTCTCCCTCTCTCCCTCTCCCTCTCTCTCTCTCTCTCTCTCTCTCTCTCTCTGATCTTCTCTCTCTCCCTCTCTCTCTCTCTCTCTCTCTCTCTCTCTCTCTCTCTCTCTCTCTCTCTCTCTCCTCTCTCTCTCTCACTGTATCCTTGGGTGAGGGTTACAAAAGAAACTCGGAGGTGGATCACTGCATTAGATGCAGTGCTATCTCAATGACCGTTTTATCAGTATTGACGGTTGAGTTATGGTTCCGTAGGAGAAAGTCCTTAATCAGAGAAAATACACACTAAATTCAGGAAAATTGGCAACTTAGTCGCAAATGGTTCAGGACAAAAATCTTCTTTATCCTACTCTTGCAGCTCCTCTCTGAACCTTAACTTTTAAGTAAAAGGTTAAGAAACCCTTAGAAATCTGCTTCTGCTCTAACCACGGGGTTCACACTCAGCAGAGACACACAGCAGCCCCCCCCCAACCCCCCCGCCCCCATGCTGACTCCTTCTCCAGGAGTCATGTGAGCTCAAGACCAGCCACGGAGTTTGCAGGCCTAGTGCAAAACAGAATTTCAGGCCCCTTGTTACAAATTTGCTAAGAATTTTGAAATGGTGACAGCAGAGAATTCAACCACATGCCCACGGGGCTGGCCTGCACGTGGCTCAGCCTGAGTGGATCCTGCTTCCGAAAGAGGGGGAGTGGGACCCCACCTGAAATAGCTGGTCTGGCCTATTTTCATTCATTCGCTCGCTTATTCGTTCCCCCCACAAATACACACCGAGCACCTGCAAGGGGCCAAGCACTGGGATCCTGGGATACTTCCAGGAACAAAGCAAAGGCCCCGCCCCCATGGAGCTGACATCTAGCAGAGGAGACAGACAATAAATAATAAATAAATATATATATATATTATACAGCACGTGAGGAAGAAAAGAAAGGGTGAGCCAGGGCAAGTGGGTCAGGGGAGCAGGAGGGAGTGCAGGTTGCAGAGGTCCGTGGTCTGAGTGGACCCCAGTGAAGAAAATGGAGCAAAACTTAAAGAGGGCACAGCCTGGCTGTCCCCCAGCCCCAGGTTCTTCTAACACTTGGTGACTGAGGTCCCCTGACCCTGGGACCAGCTCCCCTTGAAGAACACCCTTTCCTATTTCTCAGGGCTCACCCTGCCCACCCTCCCCCTCCCACACCACCCGGGGGCATTTGCATCTCTGTTCGGAGTTGGAGCTGCAGGAGTGTAACCCCACGGCCTGGATGTCAGCACCTGGGCTCTGGGGCAGCCCTCTGGAGAAGCCGGGAGGAGCCACAACCCCAGAATCCCAAGGCCACCTGGCAGCCCTCCCTGGGGTTTCCTAAGGACCCGGTTTCCTCCACACTGATAACCACACCGACCTCCTCAAGAGCTGGCTCCAGGCGCCTGAATGAGACTTACAGCCCAGAACCAGCTCCATCCTTTATACGCCTGTCAAGGAGCCACAGGAACATCCCTGGTAGCTTCAAAGGACCTAGAACCAGGATCTAAAACACATCTCGCCACCAGGGGGCAGAGTCCAGGGGCCACTGCTTCAAAACCAGAGGTGGTTAATACTGGAGGCTTCTAGCTTTGCTGAGGATCTAAAGGAAAGGGGGCCTGTCTGTGGGACCCCCCCCCCCCAGTCAGGACATCCCACCCTCACCGTGACATCATACTTCAGCCCCTCTCCCCAACTCCAGACATAGCCAGCGCTGAGATTTTCTTCCTGTGGGCTGTGTGAGCTCCATGCTTTCCCAGACCACATGACCTTGGCCTGCAGCCCCCAGTAGGACCCTCTTTAAGTCCCCCCACATGACAGCCCCAATCCTCAGCTCTCCCACCCCAGCACCACCATGCAGACATCCTAGCAGTCCGTCATGTGTCCACCAACTGGGGCAGGAACCTGAGTCACCCATGTCTGCCATCTTGGGGTCACAGTCAACAATATCACAGAATTCTGAGGGTCCTGTCTGGCCCCCAGGCTAGGAAGGCCCAAGAAACCAAAGGCAAAGACAGGGAACAACTCATCAGATCCTCCTACAGGTCACGCAGCCGGGCTCTGGGGTCCTTCACTCCCACCCTGCTCAGCTCCACCCCAGGTCCCTGCTTCCAACACGCTTCCTCCTGGCTCCCGACCCACCACACCACCAGGTTCCAGGTGCACTCGGCACCGACGGGCTTCTTTTTCTGATCTGACTCTGGCTGTCAAGGCTGAGGCGATGCGGACAGTGTTCGTGGTGTCGCCAGACCCTCATGAGCAAACCTCTCTCTCTCTCTCTCTCTCTCTCTCTCTCTCTCCATCTGTGAGCACGTGACTTCTTTCCTCCGTGTGTGTCCGCACCTCCGTGCTGGAGGCTCCCCAGGGCCGGGGTAGCGTTTTCCTCTTCAGTCTGGAATCTGTCTGAGACAGATTTGGCATCTTCCCATGGCCCGCAGCCCAGTGTGCCAATCTGAAGGGACTTCGAAGAGGACACGAAGTGACAGGCAGATGGACGGCAGCCCCCGCCCCCTCTCAGCCCTTCCAGGGTTTTCTATGGGTCCCACAGGCCCTGTGTTCACTCCTGTCACTCCACCAGCGGGCCCCCTCGGCCCTCTGAGGCAGTCTGGGCTACAGCCACTCGGGGAGGGGAGCCTGGCATGCTCGGCCCAGAAATCGGCTTTGATAAAAGGCCAGTGAGAAGCTACGGCTTCTGGCAGGGCTCCGTCCCTTCTGCCACACTCCCGTTTCCTGTGCCTCCAACTGCAGTGCGGCCCAGTCCTGGGTGGGAAGCCCCAGCGCAGAGGGCCTTGGGACCTGCCGGGGGCTGCACCGTGACTTCCTGCTGTCACAGGAACTAGAAGACAGTCCTGGGACCTCGCCACAAGGAGGGGGGCCCCCTCTCTCCCAGGCCGTGCTCAGCTGGGGGCTCACCCAAGCGGGTCCCAGCCCTCCCCTCCCATCCATCACCTCTGGCTCTCACACGCCCTTCTTGGAGACAGGGTTTGTGAGGGATTGACAAGCTCTGCAGCCAACCAGGGATCCCAGCCCAGGGAAGAGAAGGCAGCAGGTGAGCCGACGTGCAGACAGGCCATGGGAACCCAGAGTGAGAGGAGAAGCAGCCAGGCCTCTGGGGATGCCGCCAGCCTGGCTCGGCCCATGGACAGGGACCAAGTGTGAAAAGTTCTGTCCCAGGGGTGGGTGCGCCTCTGAGCTCGGAGGGGAGCCAATGCCGAGCCTGCAGGAACCACAGTGTCAGGGTGCACAGAGGGCTAGAGGCAGACACATTTGAGCAGCTCGACTGGGAAGTGAGACATCCCGGTTGGAGGCACTGGGGGCCAGACACAAAGCAAAGGAGGAGCTCCATCCCTGACTCAAAACAGCTCTCAGCAGCCGCTGATGCCTGCCCCCATTTCTCCACTAGAGCTCACACCTTCACAGCCTCTCCAGGACCCCTGAGGGAGTTCAGATGTCCCCAGAGTCCTTCTGGACTGTAGTGATGTGATATTGTGATTTAGGGTAAGAAAGACATATTTGGTCTTAACACCCTGTTTCTGGCACAGAGCTCCCAAAACCCTCGGAATTTCCTAAGTGATGAGGGCGGTAAAGGTGCCTTTTGTTGTATTAATGAGGTGACCAGGAAAGCAAGACCATGTGATTAGAGGGTTGGAACTTTCAGCCCCACGATCCCCCCATTCCCCAGCCACCCCATCCTCCAGGGAGGAATGAGGGGCTAGAGATTGAGTTTAATCACCAATGACCAATGATTTAATCATTCTTGCCTGTGTAATGGAGCCACCATAAAAACCCCAAAGAACAGGAACCGAAGCCGTCTGGGCTGGTGAACGCGCAGGTGGAGATGGGGGAGAGTGGTGGCCTGGGAGGCACGGAAGCTCCTGGCCCTCTCCCCACCTTGCTCTCTGCACCTCTTCATCTGGCTGTTCCTACGCTACATCCTTTTACAATAGCCTCTGGGTTCTGGGAGGCGCTCTAGGAAATTAACTGAACCCAAGCACAGGGTCGCTGAAACTTCGAATCTATAGCCAGTTGGTCAGAAGCACAGGTGACCACCTGGACTTGTGACTGGCATGGGGGGTGGAGGGGGGCCGTCTTGTAAGACTGAGCCCGTAACCTGTATAACTGAGTCTATTCAAGTCCCCTGAGAGTTTGGGAGATGCACCCGATGATGCATGTCCCCACTTGGACATCGATTCCCTGTGTGACTTCAGTCACCCTCTCTCTCTAGGTCTCACAGTGATGCCATTCAGAGCCCTGCTCAGACTGGCCACTTCTGATTCTCCAAGCCAGCCAGGAGCCTCCACACACACACACACACACACTCACACTCACACTCACACTCATAGACACACACTCACACTCATAGATGCTCACACTCATCTACTCATACACTCACACACACGCTGTCACATTCACATACTCGCATACACTCACACCCATACACACACTCCATGGGGCAAGGTAGCCCCACTCTGTCCGAAATAACTCAGCCCAAAACCCCCCACCGTATCCCACCCCCTGAGACGCCACAGGGAGGAAGCTTTACCAAATCGATCATTCCCCCAGGGCATCCTGGGAGGCTGGCCCTAAGGGAAGGTCAGGAATTCCACTGACCAGGAAGAGAGAACCCTGCAGGGTATATTTAGCTCACTCAAAATAGCAGGAGGCGAGAGTTGAGGGCTGGAAATTGTCTGGGAGAACTGGGAGAGCACTGGGCAGGCTGGGGGAGGGGCGGGAGGACAATGGAGGAAAGGAAGGGCTCTGACAGGTCCCGGTGCCAGGGGAGAGGGATGTCTGTCTCCCTTCCCTTGTGATCTGTGACCCAGATGACTCAGCTTTTCTGGATCTGGAGAAGGAGGTTGGGTGGTGAGAAAAGCTGCCAGGGAGACTGGGGTGGGGATACCCAAGGATGCGGGGAGCTTGGGAAGACCAACACCAGGAAGGGACCCAGGGCAGCCAAGGATGACTGAGCCTGCAGGTGGGACCAGGCTGCCTGTGGACCCCCTCCCCTCTCTTCCAGCCCAGAGCCCTCCCAGGCACCCTGAGCCCTGGTGGGCAGGCCCAGACCTGGCTGCTGGGAGTTGGGGTCACACAGCTCTGGGGTCAGAAAGGCAAGGCCTCAGCTCGGAAACGGGCCTGTGCAGGGGCTCCGTGAGCTCTTACCCCTGTGGGCTGCTTCTTGGTGTCCAGCAGCGGGGCATTGAAGCTGGCAGACAGGCTGGGGGTGGCGAGGACCTCCCGGAGTGGGATCTTGGCTTCCCCCAGGAACCTGAGAGGAGGGAAAAGTAGAATATAGAAAACTGGCCTGTGCCCGGCTCATCTCTCACCACACCCCTCACCACCACCACTGATGGGGAGCATAAGACATTTTGGGGGCTAGCAATCTGAATTTGTCCCAGCAACCTGCTTTCTACTGCACTCTCTTGCTAGCTGATAATTAACTCCATTTGTGAAAGAATGTAGGAGACTAGCAGCAGACTCTGTACCTAAGTGAATCAATGTTCCTAAGGCACATTCATGTTAGCCTATAGCAGCCGTGGGCAAACTACGGCCCGCGGGCTGGATCCGGCCGTTTGAAATGAATAAAACTAATTAAAAAAAAGACCGTACCCTTTTATGTAATGATGTTTACTTTGAATTTATATTAGTTCACACAAACACTCCATCCATGCTTTTGTTCCGGCCCTCCGGTCCAGTTTAAGAACCCATTGTGGCCCTCGAGTCAAAAAGTATGCCCACCCCTGGCTATAGTCTAGTGCAGTGGTTCTCAACCTTGGCCCTTAAAATCCCCGGGAATCTTTTAAAACCCGATTTTCGGGCCTCCCCTCCGGAAATTCTGTTTCTTTTTTATGGGGTGGGGCCCCACCTTAATAACAAAGAAACAGAATTCCCGGAGGATGAGGCCCAGAAACCAGATTTAAAAAAGATTCCCAGGTGATTCTAATGTGCAGCCAAGGTTGAGAACCACTGGTCTAGTCACTGCCCCTTCCTTAGTTATCTGGTCCTGCAAGAACTAATTTACCTAAATACTTCCAATCTACAAGGGGCCCTCAACCAAGGATGTGACAGCTTACCTAGAGGGAGGTCACTGGCGCCATACAGGATGGACATTAGATACAATCTCAGTTAACCATCTAACTGATTCTCGAGGGGGTGGGGGGGCTGTGAGAGTCCTCCACAGAAGCTGGTAGTTAGGAAACAAAGAAACTCAGAAATATATAAGGAGAAAATCTCATTGTCTAAGTTGTCAGGACCTGGGTCTTAGGGTCCCCAGAGCCAGCAGCGCTGCTTGAATAAAGGCTCTTTCCTGAACCCCGGAGTGTCCAGCTGTCCCTTCCGCGCCAACTCCATAAACTCCATGTTCCATAACACCACCACCACGCAAGCCACACAGACAGGCTGATCTGCCTAGAACGCCAGAGTCCCTTAGGACCCCTCCTCCTCGTCACCCCATCACCATCCCTGGAGGGCCAGGCCCCTCTCCCTGCACAAG
Source organism: Myotis lucifugus (assembly GCF_000147115.1). Classification (NCBI taxonomy): domain Eukaryota; kingdom Metazoa; phylum Chordata; class Mammalia; order Chiroptera; family Vespertilionidae; genus Myotis; species Myotis lucifugus. The sequence goes on along the minus strand of NW_005871234.1, from coordinate 153,602 downwards.
AGGGACACCTTCCCTTCCCCCAAGGTCAACTTTGACCCCTTTCTGCCCCTCCCCGGAGGCCCAGCCCTCCACCCCTGTCGGCCTGGGTGCCCCACAGAAGGGCTTGTCTTGGCCCTCAGACCTCAGCAATCCACCACCTGGGCGTCTCGTAAAGCAGGGGCAGTCCCTCAGCACATCTGCATCGCTCCCAGGCCCCAGCAGCACACTGACCCAGTCTACACAGGCGTCTGCACAGGTCTCCTAGAGCTTGGCCAGCAATGATTATACATGAAAAACAAACACACCGTCCTGTCTCTGAGGGCAGCCCATGACGGTCACACCTCACACACCAGAGGCCGCAGCTCTCACTGAGGGGAGGGGGCCCCATACACGATGGGCTCTTAGGAATCAGTAGGTTGCCACGCGAGCATCAGTGAAGGGCCCTTCAAAGAACGCCAGGGAAAACGGTTATGTTCCGTAAGCTATGAAAGGGGCCAACAGCATTCCGCAGTGGCAGAAGGACAGCAAGTGGCCTGTGTCCACCACGACTGTGGCCTGGTGCTTGCCCTGAACTTCTGCACGCCTCCTGCGCACAGCCAAGGCACTGCCACAGGTGTCCTCTCATCTTCTGCTTTTTCATTTTCTTTCCTCGTGAATAAATAGCACATCTGGTCTCTGTAACAACTGATTTGAATGTGGGTTTTTATAATCTCATGAAATGAAATTTTAATCTTGACCTAATTAGCTGATAATTTTTTTTATCCTCACCCGAGGCTGTGTTTTACTGATGAGAGAGAGAGAGAGAGAGAGAGAGAGAGCGAGGAACATCAGTGTAAGAGAGAAGCACCTATCAGTTGCCTCCTGTCTGTACCCCAACCAGGGATCAAATGTACAACCTTTTGGTATATGGACATTCCAACCAATGGAACCACCCAGCCAGGGCTAATTAGCTGATTTTAAAAACTGGCTGCTTACAATGTCACACCCATTAGGTGAAGGGAGGGAAGGAGGGAGGGAGGAAAGAAGGAAGAAAGAAAACTACAAATGTTGTTGAAGCTGTGGAGAAATTGGAACCCTGTGCACTGTGAGTAGGAATGAAAAAGGTGCAGCCACTGTGGAAAACAGAACAGTGGTTCCTCGAAAACTGAAAAATAGAATACAATCCGACCCAGCAACTCCACTTCTGGTATTTACCCAAAGAATTAAAATCAGGGACTCACAGAGATATTTGTCAGCCCACCTTCACAGTAGCATTATTCACAATAACTAACAGGTGGGAGCAACCAAGAGGCTATCAGCAGATGAAAGGATAAATAAAATGTGGCAGATACATACAATGGATCGTTATTCAGACTTAAAAAGGAGAGGAATTCTGACATCTGCTACAAGGGGGGGGGGGGGACGGTGAACCTTGAGGACATTATGCTAAATGAAATAAGACAGACACAAAGGGGTAAAAATCGTATGACTCTACTTACATGGCAAAGTAGGCAAGTTTTCAGAGACAGGAAGTAGAATAGCACTTATCTGGGGCTGAGTAGAAAGGAGGAAGAGGGGCTAAAATTTAGTGAGTACAGAGGGTCAGTGTAGAGCAGTGATGGCGAACCTTTTGAGCTCGGCGTGTCAGCATTTTGAAAAACCCTAACTTAACTCTGGTGCCGTGTCACATATAGAAATTTTTTGATATTTGCAACCATAGTAAAACAAAGACTATATTTTTGATATTTATTTTATATATTTAAATGCCATTTAACAAAGAAAAATCAACCAAAAAAATGAGTTTGCGTGTCACCTCTGACACGCGTGTCATAGGTTCGCCATCACTGGTGTAGAGGGACAAGAGTGCTCTAGAGAAGGATGGTAGTGATGGTTGCACAACAGTGTGAATGTACTTAACGCCACTGAGCGGTACACTTTGAATGGAGCAAAAGGGGGCTGTGTAAAGACCTGTGGCCCAGGTCACAGCGGGCATCACGTCCTAGGCCCATGGCTTCCTTCCAGGAAATTAATCTTTACCTCAAGGGAGCCCTGCCCCGTGTTCTCACGCATCTAGGATAGCATAACTTTGAAATGTCAGAGTCATTTTCTTTTCCTACCCTGGAAGGCACAGCCCCAGGCACCAGATCACTAGACCACAGAGCACTTCCTTGTCATCTTGTTCCCGGCATTCCATCTCCATGTGCTGTAAATGCTCACTGTCACTCATCCTGTACCCACCAGTGTGAAAGTATGTGTCTAATTTGCAGTCTATCCAATCCTAGAGGTTTCTCCGCTTTGCTTTCTCCTGCCTCTACCACCAAGGGAGTCCGTGCACCTTCCTTATGTTTCCTCCTTTGATTCTAGGTGCATAACAGGGTCTGCAAAATGGGCATTCCCGGGAGCATTTTCTCAATCCCTTGAGACCTTGCTTCCGGGCATGTCCTCAAAATTTGGGTCAAATAAACTCATAACCCTTTTCTTTGCTGACCCTGGTTAAATTGGTTACGTTTTGTCATGTATATGTTACGATGCTAAATAAATAAACTAGCTGCTTAAGTAAGCTTCTGCACAACAAAATCCCTCCTTTTCCATCCCTCTGGGAACCAGCAGACTCTTGGCCACCTTGCAGGTCCCTTGCCAGCAAGGCAATACGCCTGGTGTACGTGCAACACCAGCATTTTTCTAACATCTCTTTAGAGAAAGGACTAAAAAGACAGATGTTCACTAACACTCATTCTGGGTTCTGGTAGAGACCATGCCAGTAGCGTCACATTTTCTAGGATTTGGGATGGTTTGTGCTACATTTCCTCAGAGTGTGAAGCAAACTTGTACCACAGTTCACTGAGGGCTCTGGAGAGTCTCCATCCCAGGGCCAGCGATGGGGAGATGTCTGTCCTCGGGACCCAGGCGCTATCAAAAAGACCAGATTGGTTGAGCACTGTCCCGTGCACCGAAGCGTTGCCAATTCGGTTCCCGGTCAGGGCACATACCCAGGTTGTGGGTTTAATCCCCGGCGGGGAGCGTTTGGAAGGCAACTGATGGATGTTTCTCTCTCACACAGTCTCTGTGTCTCTGTGTCTGTGTCTGTCTGTCTCTCTTTCTCTTGCTCACTGTCTCTCTCTCACTGTCTCTCTCTCCCTTCCTCTCTCTAAGCATGTACTCAAGTGAGGATTTAAAAAAAAAAAAAAAGATCAGATGGTGGGTATAGAGGACCTGCGTATCCACGTGACACTGGTGATCAGTGACCCTGTCCTTCATGGGAACACCAAGGCCGCAGAGTGGAGAGGCTCCCCTGAGAGGGG
>NW_005871234.1:145374-148062 GCF_000147115.1 Myotis lucifugus | reverse complement strand
TTGCCGCCTCCTGAGCCACCTACCTAACAGCACAAAAATATTTTATGGTTGGGGGTCACCACAACATGAGGAACTGTATTAAAGGGTCACAGCATTAGGAAGGTTGAGAACCACTGCTATAGAGTGTTAGTTTTACAGATGAAAGAGTTATGAAGATGGGTGGTGGTGATGGTTGCACAACAATGTGAATGTATTTAATACCACTGAACCATAAGCTTAAAAATAGTTACAATGATAATTGTTATGTGTATTTTACCACAATAAGAGAATCTATTTAAAAAGTCAATATGATACCTCTTGCCTAAAAAGAGAGAAATGTCAGAATCTGTATTGGTGATTACACAATAACGTAAGAATTCTGTAATGATAGATAAGACACGAAGAACAGTGGTACCCATGGGGGAAGGGTGAGTAGGGGGCAGGTGAGAGACAAAGATGACAGGGAGAATTTTTGTTGCATTTTTTTCTTATAGTTTTTGTTTTTGTAACAAAAAAATTAAATGTTCATCATCTCAAAAATTAAATTTAAAAACGGAACATAAGCCCTGGCTCGTTTGGCTCAGTGGATAGAGCATTGGCCTGTGGACTGAAGGGTCCTGGGTTCAATTCTGGTCGAGGGCACAAGCCTGGGTTGCGGGTCCTATCCCCAGGAGGGGACGTGCAGGAGGCAGCTGATCAGTGATTCTCTCTCATCACTGATGTTTCTATCTCTCCCTCTCCTTTCCCCTCTGAAATGAATAAAAATATCTACACTAATAAAAGAGAAACATGCAAATTGGTGTCACTCCGCTACCCTTCCCATTGGCTAATCAGGGCGATATGCAAATTAACTGCCAGCCAAGATGGTGGCCGGCAGCCAGGCAGCTTGAAGCGAACATGAGGCTTGCTTGCTTGCTTCAGTGACGGAGGAAGCCAACCTTCCCCGCCTGCCGCTGCCGGCCTCTGAGCTTGCAGTTTGAAACATTGTTACAAATATAGAAGCTAAACAAAACCCCAGAAACCTGCTTTCAGCCAGCCAGGATCTCAGAGCTGGAGTTGAAACAGTGTTTCAATTATAGAACCCAAACAAACCAGACACCTGCTTTCAGCAGCTGAGGCCTCAGAGCTGGAGCCAAGCCTCAGAGCTAAAGCTGGCCCAGAATTAAAAAAAAGAAAAAAAGGAGCAGTTGGGAGCTTCAGTCACCCGCCAGCCTGAAAACAGCCCTCAGCCCCTCACCCAGACTGGCCAAGCACCCCAGTGGGGACCCCCACCCTGAAGGGGGTGTGACCAGCTGCAAACAGTCATCATCCCTTCATCCAGGCTGGCCAGGCACCAAAGCGGGACCCCCACCCTGATCCGGGACACCTTCAGGGCAAACCAGCCGGCCCCCACCCGTGCACCAGGCCTATATCTTATATAGTAAAAGGGTAATATGCAAACTGACCCTAACAGCAGAAGGACTGGGAATGACTGGTCACTATGACACACACTGACCACCAGGGGGCAGACGCTCAATGCAGGAGCTGCCTCTGGTGGTCAGGGCGCTCTCACATGGGAGGAGCTCTGCTCAGCCAGAAGCCAGGCTGATGGCTGCCAGTACAGTGGTGGTGGTGGGAGCCTCTCCTGCCTCCTCAGCAGCGCTAAGGATGTCTGACTGCTGTTTAGGCCTGCTCCCCACTGGCAAGTGGACATCCCCTGAGGGCTGCCGGGCTGCCAGAGGGATGTCTGATTGCCAGCTTAGGCCCAATCCCCTGGGGAGCAGGCCTCAGCCAGCAGATGGTCATTCCCCGAGGGGTCCCAGACTGCAAGAGGTCATAGGCCGGGCTGAGGGACCCCCCCTTACCCCCCGAGTGCACAAATTTTTGTGCACCGGTCCTCTAGTGACATAATAAGCTGTCTGTGTTTTTAAAACTGCTTATGATTTAAACCATTAATACAGGGTGTAGATATTAAGAGAAGCCTGAAAACATCTTTTTCTTTTTTTCTCCCTTTGGAAATTGTTTCTGTTCTAAGGTAGCATCCCAAGTCCGTGACAAGGGGGGAAAAATCCCACATATTGGTATTTACTTGGTTTCACATTCTCGAGAAAGAAGGCAAGGTGTATAGAATTGACCTTTTTTTTAAAAAAAATAATTTTTATTTTTCCATTGATTTTTAGAGAGAATGGAGGGGAAAGACAGAGAGAAGCATAGATTGGTTGCCTCAGGCCTGCAACTAAGATAAATGCCCTTGACCGGAATCAAACTCGAGACCCTTCCGTCTGTGGGCCAAGGCTCTGTCCACTGAGCCAAACCAGTTGGGGCTAAAATTGACCTTTTGAGGAAGCTTTATTTAAAAAAACACCAAAACACACACACACAAAAACTGATTGCAACTGCTAAATGAGTTTAGATTAATGCTTTTAATGTTTTACTACTTTTGTTCAAGCTTTCTTTTCATGCTTATTTCTGAGGCTAAATAATTTTCTGTAAGTATAATATACTGTTTGGGTTTTCTTACATATTTTCTTGAATAAGTTTATTTAATCCCACAGCTTATTTAATATCTCATGCCAATGAAGAATTCATATTTTCGGGTATGAATATGAGAGTGGTTTGGAAAACCACACTATTGTGGCAGTGCAAGAGGCTGATGGCTATGTCTCTGTATGTAAAGATGACTCTGACCTGTGTCCCCACTGTGTGATGCGACTCGAGGGTCATGGCAGC
>NW_005871234.1:137455-139078 GCF_000147115.1 Myotis lucifugus | reverse complement strand
ATTCAACCATTCGACCAGTAGCTATGACACGCACTGACCACCAGGGGGCAGACACTCAATCCACAGGCATGGAAACATGGAACAGACTAATGAATCTCAGAGGGAAGGGGGGAGGGGAAGGGTGGGAAGAGATTAACCAAAGATCTTATATGCATACTAGAGGCCCGGTGCACGGATTCATGCACCAGTGGGGTCTCTTGGCCTGGTCTACGGGAATCAGGCCAAAACTGGCAGTCTGACATCCCCCAAGGGGTCCCAGATTATGGGAGGGTGCAGGCCCGGCTGAGGGACTCCACCAGTGCACAAATCCATGCACCGGGCCTCTAGTTTTTTAATAAAAGAATATGTGTGCATATATGTATGCGATATGTTGGTGCACACCAGGTACAGCCATGTGTCCACATGGGGCATGGGTATAGTGTCATATTCACACATAAGTGTGGCTTATGTATGTGCCTCTATATAGATCCTGCCACTACCAATAGTTCCCGCGTACTGAATAGCTGCAGTGTGCCAAGCATCAAGTAGGTGTTTGACATTACCTCATTAAAACGTTACAACAACCTTGCAATGTAGCTACTGTTATTGCCATTGCCCTGATGAGGAAACAGAGGTTCCGAGAGGTCCAAGTCACGGACAGCACCAAGAGGAGACTCACTACTGAGAGTGGGGTCCCTGAGAGGAGCCCCTGACCCTTCCTCTCATTCTACCACCCCTGCCCTGCTCAGCTCTGGTGGACAGCCTGGGGGACTCAGAGCACCTGCTCCCGCCAGGCTGGAACCCCTCGTCCACATCGACACACTCCAGGCGTGAGTGACAGGCACTGACTGGCCCGCCCCTCCCCCGCAGGTGCCTCTGTCACCCGGCATTCTTGCACGGGGCCCTCTTATTAAGAGGACTGAGACTCATGTTTACCTCCTTCCTGAAAATGCCCACATTCCCCTGTGCTCCCAGGAAGCACCAGGACACCTCCACTTCCGCCAAGACTTACTCCAGGCTCAGAGACAGCCCGACAGGAGACAGCCACCTGAGCCAGGAGGCCCCACCATTCCTAATATATGTCCTCATCACCTGTGCTGGTGCCTGACACTCACCAAGGGCATTCGCTTGTTATCCTAAGCAGTCTGGCACATAAAGCAGCACCCACTGGGCTCCTCAGAGGAGTAGAACATTAAGCCAGAGGTGAACACTTCAGTATGAATCAGTCCTTTTTCAAACCGTAGCTGGCTGCGCGCTGCCTTTGATGGGAAAGGGCTTGAAGCAACTGGTGTCAGCCGGAGGGCAGCACAAGAGAGAGAAGGAAAGAGGCTGTGCCATAAGGAACCACCAAGTATTGAGCACCCCTTGTGGCAGGTCCCTGAGACCTGCTTTAGCGTTTGGTTCAATGCTCTCGAAGGAGGAAGAATCAGGCTCAGGGAGCTTCGGTGACCTGCTCGAGGCCACACAGCGGTTGAGACTGCACTCTGACTTTTGCCAAAGTTCATGCTCATCCCACTGGACCAGCTCCTGGCGCCTAGGGTCGGGTGGGAGGCAGAGCAGCTGCGGGAGGGGATGGGGGTGCAGGGGGTTGCGAGAGGAGCAGCGCACTCATGGAGGTTCCGAGCTGCTGCTGGCCCCAGCAGT
>NW_005871234.1:133880-136813 GCF_000147115.1 Myotis lucifugus | reverse complement strand
GATTTAGCTCAGATTTGTTTTCTTTGTTGGAGTTCATACTAAGCTTCCCCAAATTTGGCTCCCTTCCATTTTGAGTTTTCTTTGGGGGAATTATTTCTATTAAAACCCATTTTTCCAGGTCAGTGTTTACAGTTGCCAACAAGATTCTTCTGTCAGTTTTCATTTCCTTATCAAGTTTACCGCGTGCAGTTTGGGCCACGATTACTGTATGGTGATCATTTCCACCAACAATCACATACATAAACTATTACCAGATTATATTTGTTTCTTAGCTAATCCATGAAGAAAATTGAGAGCAATTCCTGGCAGAAGGGCCCGCACTGCTCAACCCTGGTGCACACTGGCCTCCCCTGGGCAGTTTCAAGAAGTGCTCACGCCTGCCTCCTCCTCCAGTTCATCCTCTGAGCCCAGACACGGATATGTCACAGCCTCCAGGTCATTCTCACATGCAGGCAGGATTGCAACACTGGTCTAAAAACCTAGACCCGCACTGTCCAACACACAGCCACCACACACATTAGCTACTTATATTTCAATTAAATAAAATTTAAGATTCCGTTCCTCCGTTACACAAGCCAGCACAGTTCCATCATCTCAGAAAGTTCTACTGGGTAGCACTGGTCCGGAGTGGAGATGACGGGGTCTCAGCCCAGGCTGCACATAGAAATACCCAACACCTGGGAGTTTGTCATAATGGCGGTCCCGCCCCCAACCAATTAAATCCAAATCCCAGGGTGGGGCCAGACGGTGTCTGTGAAAGCTGCCAGGGGATGCTGTGGTGTGGCTGCATTAGGAACCTCTGGGCTGAACATCCCAGGGGGCAAAACAGCTGGTGAGGGGTCAGGGTCCCCTCCCCTCCAGCGTCCCTCTGAGACGCCCAGAGTAAACAGGAAGTGAGCTGTTCAGTGCAGCCTGGGATGGGAGTCCAGGACCTCCAGCTGGATTTACAATGAGCGCCTCCCACCCGTAGAAGTAGAGTTTCCTTTTATGTGCATTTCAAACCCGATTTTATCAACACAAAGTGTATTCACCCTCGGGGTCCCTCAGGCTGAGGGTGGATGGGGTGCTGAGCAGCCAGGAGGCAGTTCCCAGCCTGAGATTTCCTCCCCCCGCCCGCCCCCCGGGACTTTCCAAGATCCCACTCCAGGCCAGTGGACCGGTCTAGGATAGCGAGGTCACCCCAAACTGCCATCAGCCATCAGGGAAACACAGTGTCAAGCACCCCAAAAGCCCTGGAGAAAGAGAGGTGGGGAGACTTGGTGGAGAGAAAGACTAAAAGGAAAGGGGGGTGAGGAAGGAAAAAAAGCAAAGCGAGAGACTTTGAGACTAAAGAATAAGCAAGGCATTGAGGAGAACTCTAGCAGCAGATGGAGGCCGAGGAGGGAGGTCAGGGGGAGGGAGAGGAGGCCAGATGGAGGGAGACCGCAGGCGTGAACCGCGGTGGAGGGCTGTGACCCACCTGCTTGGAAGATGACCTGGGTACACCAGTCATGAGCTCGTAGGACACACACCCAAAACCCCAGCAATGAAGGGGGCTGCTGCTCGACGACCCCAAGGGACCTCACAGAGGCCCTGAGGGCAATCAGGTGACCACGGTCACTGCCATGCCTTTACTTCCCCGTTTGCTTCCTGACCAGCCGGTGACAACTGGAGGGCGGTGAGTAGGTGTGCTATTTAAAATGTCCCCTCAACGCAGGTCACTGACTTTTTCCCGTTTTCTCTTTCAAAATGAAAAATGTCACAGGGTTACTCATGTCACTTCCCGTTATGTTTCTTACTTTCATTGCTTTAGAATTGTCACTCTCGAATCCTTCTCTCAGATTTCATGTGTAAGGTGAAAGCGCTGTGAGGTCTCGCCACGGAAGCTTCACGGCAGCACTGGGCACGTATCCTGCCTGCCTGCCTGCCCTGCTCCAGCAGGTCCCCCCTCCCGCATCCAACATTCAGGCAAACTGCTACCGGGCTGGGCACCCATTGGCTCCTCCACTGAGGCCAGAATTCTATTATCTCCACAGGTGGCAGTGTTGTGTGGGCAACCTCTGAAATGCTTCAGATATTTATAAATCTAAGTTTACATTTGAGTTTGATTTAATTCTTATTTAAATTTTTACTTATTGATTTGAGAGAGTGAGAGAAACATCGACGTGTTCACTTATTTATGCCTTCATTGGTTGCTTCTTATATGTGCCCTGACCGGGGATCAAACCCACAACCTTGGTGTATCGAGGACGGCGCTCTAACCAACTGAGCTACCCGGCCAGGGCCAGTGTTTAATTTTTAATTGCTAGAAATGCAAAATTGAGATAAATGTTTGGAAAACTCAAAAATTATATTTCAATGGTTATTAGCAATTATATCTCAATGGTCTGGTAAATTGGGAACTTACGTGAATTGCTCTTCTGTAACTTCGTGTTTGAGGAACTGGTTCTAGCACACTGGCCCTGCAGTGAACTAGTCACATGGGAAGTGGTTTTCTGAGAGCCAGCTTCCCTCCAGGAGCTGGAGAACGCCCACGGGGGCCAATGAGAGGGCCCAGAGGTGCAGTGCAGCCTGGCCCCTGCTGTGACCTCTGACCCACGGCCAGGACAGGCCATGTGTGGCACTGGCCCGGTGTCACCCTGAAGGCCAGCCTGGCCCCTGAACTGATCAAACATATGTTTATGGCCCCTGCACTCATGCTGCCCTCAGGATCTTAGAAATCTCCCCACAAGGTCTGTAAAATGCTGCATCTGATCATGAAAATGAAACATGCATTTCCTCTGCGTGCCTCTCAGTATACAGACTGCCCCGCCTTTGCCTCGCTAAGCTCTCCCCCTCCACTCCAGCATCTTCAGGGAACTGAAGTCTCCAGAAGGTCCCAGCCCCCTCCTAGGGCTTCCAGGAGCCAAATGAAAGGTGTAATGATCATGAGCAAGTTGCAGATGAGCCCTCCA
>NW_005871234.1:130201-132423 GCF_000147115.1 Myotis lucifugus | reverse complement strand
TTCCATGAAGCCTCCTCGAGAGCTCCCTGCTGGCGGCCTGCCTGCCTCCCGCAGTGTGCCGCTGCCCTCTCAGTCTGGGCAGGGCAAGGAGAGAGAACCACGCCCAGGTGTCCCTGGGCTGGAGCAGGACACAGGGTGCCTTCTCCTCCCTACTCCCCTGGCCACAGGCTGTCTGTGCAAACACATGCACACCTGATTCCAGCCCATCACCTTCCCTGCAGCCTGGGCAGCTCGGACTTACCCAGGGCTGAGTTTTTGAGGCTGCAGCCAGGCAGCCAGGAGAGGCAGGTGTTCAGCAAATGCTGAGTTGAAACACCAGCTCTCCGGGCCCAGACTGTGGGATATATGTCCACCATGAGCCTACCCGGACCTGCAGGCCACAGAGACCCCCTTGCCCGCCTCACCTGTTCCTCCCCATCGTCTCATGGTCTTTGACCACCACATGCAGCTCGGAGCTCTGGTCCAGGGGGATGCCCTTGAGGTCCCACTCAAAGCCCTGGAAGAAAAGGAGAAAAGACATCACCCTTAACCCATGGCCCCCGAGGAGAAGAGACTGTCTCGTTCACCCTGGTCATCCAAGGGCACTGAGCAGGCATCCATAAATGATGCTGGTGGATGGGTGGGTAAATGAGTGAATGAATGAATACATGAATGGCAGGGTCCCAAAGATTCAGGGTGACAGTGAGAGCTGACGGCAACAGAAGAGAGGAGGCCAGACTCCCCTAACCCCCTCCCCAATTCAATTCCACCAATCACCAGGCCTAGAAGCACCGCTGGGGAAAATGCCCGGGGAGCCTGCCGCGTCCTCAGGGGCCAAGACCAATGTGCTCATCAGAAGCCAGGCCCCTCCCTGCTGGGCAGCGGGAGTTAGTGCCACATTGGGGAGGCCCAGCCAGAGGCCACGGACCTTCCTCAGAGCAGAGGCTCCCCTGCCCATCCCAGCCCCATCCACTGAAGGCATCCAGGGCTCTCCAAGGACCACCAGGGAGGCCTGTGAAGGGAGCTGGTTAAGGGCAAGGGGCCAGCAGGAGCCAGAGGAGGACCTGGTGCATCTGGGAGCTCGGTGGGAAAGAGGTGGGCTTTGGGCAGGGAGAATGGCCTGTGTAAGGGAGACAAGACAGGCAAGGGAGCCCCTAACCACCCTCTACCTGGCGGACAGAGCTGGAGGGAACAGAGATAGACACTTACTCCTCCCCAGGCCACCCCCACCTCTGTTTGCCTGGCATGCCAGGCCACCAGCGTCCTCCCAGCTTCCAAGCGCCAGGAGGACTTAGTTGGCACATGGGACCACCAGCCCCTCCGGCACCAGCCCCTGACTTGTCCCTACACAGGCAGTGGCGGCAGAGAGAGGAGAGGGAGGTGAAGAAACGCGCATACCTCATTCCACACCGGGTTCACGTTGTTCTTGATGACTTTGGTTCTCTTCTTCACCCCTATGAGAGACACAAAGAGGGAGTGAGAGACTGTCCCACCCCTGCACCTCCCAGAGGGGCAGCTTCTCAGACACGCACTGCAGCTCACCTGCCAAAGGAAACCTTACAAACCAGCGGCTGCCCTGAGGACCCCACCAGTCCACATGGATGCCCAGCGCCAGTCACCGACTCCTCTCCCAGTTCCAGATGGAGGAGCAGCAGCCCATCAGAAGGCTGTTTTTAAAGGAAAATACCCAGGCTGACTTTTCTTAATGATTTGTAATTGTTATTCCAGATTTTCTAAATGAAATTTTTCAATTGCACATTTTCTGACTCTAAGAATGAATGATCTTCATTGAAAAGATTCCATTTTTCGCTTTCTCTGTGTCATGTGAGTCCCCAGTAGGAAGGAAGCTTATGCAAGCCAGGAGGAGAGCTCTCCTCAGAAACCAAATAGGCCAGCACCTTGATCTTGAACTCCCCAGCCCCTGGAACTGTAAGAAATTAGTTCCTCTTGTTAAAGCCACACAATCTGTGGTATTTTGCTATGGCAGCCCGAGCAGACTAATTAGTCCTCTAAGTTTAAATAATTTAAACTATTAATTTAGGATATGCTCATTTTCACTAAAAAAATAAATAAATAAATAAATAAATAATGATACTGATTTTTACTTTCACTTCTGCGGCTTCTTTCCAGGTCATATTTCCTTTTCATCAGTGAAAAGTAAGTTTTATAGCTTAAAGGTCAATTTTCTCCACAATCTGAGCTGGGCAAAAATTTTAAGCTGAGTCCTGGACCTTAATCTGCTA
>NW_005871234.1:126397-127807 GCF_000147115.1 Myotis lucifugus | reverse complement strand
CTCATCATGAATTTAGACTTGTCCTGTCCTTGCTAATTAATTTTGGCCTTAAGAGATGTGGTTTTATGCACATATAATAGACTCAATAATTAAAGATACAGAAGAGCTCACAGCTCATGCTGGGGTTTGGGGCGGGAGGGGGGAATATGCCCTCTCCCCAGGTTGCTCTGCAGAATTGGGGGCCAGCAGGCATTCGTGGGAATGGTGCTGAAGACATGAGGTGATCCTCCAGACGGAAAGACTCAGTGAAGAGGAATAAACCTACTCTTCCATTCCCCATGGCAATTTGTCACTTGTTTCCTCAAGCCTCACCCACACAACTCTACCCCACACTCCTAGACCACAGTGTCCCATGACTGCAGGGTGGTGAGTTTCAATCTACTCATTGGGACCCAATAGAGGGCCATGACATCAGTTGAGTAAGTGGACCAATCTGTCTTTTTTTTTAAAAAAAATATATTTTATTGATTTTTTTACAGAGAGGAAGGGAGAGAGATAGAGAGTTAGAAACATCGATGAGAGAGAAACATCGATCAGCTGCCTCCTGCAGATCTACCACTGGGGAGGTGCCCGCAACCCAGGTACATGCCCTTGACCGGAATCGAACCCGGGACCCTTCAGTCCAAAGGCCGACGCTCTATCCACTGAGCCAAACCAGTTTCGGCCAATCTGTCTTTTTAATGACAGGGCAGACTAGAGAAGAAAATCTCAGAGTACGTCTTTTGTCAGAAAAGTACTATTACTTAAAACTTTTGATTGTATTTTCACATATATATTTATGGAGGTGTACCGCAACTTAATGTAAAATCTAAGTCTTGTTGTATGTAACAGTCCAAAAAGTTTGAAAATATTGCCTTAAAGGAAGATTGTCCGAGGAGAACTAGAGAACAAAGAAATCACCATCCTAGCCCTTGAGTGCCAAGAGCCAAGGTGTGTGGCAGGAATGGTGTAGGACACGGTCCTGGTCCCCCACGGAAGCCAACTCCAATAAAGGCCATGGGCTGAGGGAAGGGAGTGAGGAGGGCCACAGAGACAGGTAAGAAGCCAGACCGTCCTGTCCCCGCTGGATGAGCAATCTCCACTGCCAAGAGCCCACATCCATCCTGTTACCTCAAGGTCAGATGTGGCCATGGCCTTGCTTAAGGAGCCCTTCTGCTCACCACCTGGTAACATCCCCCTACTAGTGGCCAGGGTACTGTGCCCGCCAGTGGTCTGGGCCCATCTTGTGGGGACAGATACTTTTCAGAGGCCCAAGATGCTTGTTAGCCCCCCAGGGCTTGGACACACACAGGGGTTAGAGTGTGGAAGGGAGCACACAGCCAGCTGTCAATCTCCAGTAGCCAAGACAGGACAGACACCCTCCCCCCCCCACCCCGCCCCCCAACTCAATTATAAAGGTAACGATACATT
>NW_005871234.1:93926-120271 GCF_000147115.1 Myotis lucifugus | reverse complement strand
ATCATAACCTGGTGGAATTCCCCTCTGCCCGCTCCACCCCTGTCGCTTGATAGTCGTGAGCCCTGGCTCCGGTGGGCCCTCACTGCTGCTTGGCAATTATACTGTATTTCCAGCGTCTTCAGTCTCCCTCTCTCCTATTTCCCTTTTCTTACACAAACCCAGAACAACCCCACCGCCATCCTCACTCTGTTTACTTCCTATTTATACAGCAGAAAACTTCCTCAGGCTCCCAGCCTCCTGGCCCCCGTGAGCCCTAATTATTTTCTTAAAACATAGTTGGCATGCAATATGATAGTAGTTTCAGGTGTACAACATAGTAATTCAACACTTATATACCTTATGATGTGCTAACCATGATAAATCTAGTAACTATCACCATGCAACTTCTCCCTTCTCTTTACGGGGCCACCCTCATTCATCCCTTAAGCCTCAGCTTAAACACCACGCCCCCAGGAAGCCGTCTCTGACCTCCTGGTCTAGGCTGCTCCCTGTGGCAAACCACCGCACAACAGCACTTTTCCTTCTTCGCACCGTCGCAATTGTAAGAATAACATGAGGGTAATTACCTGTTTGGTGTCTGGCTAGCAATCAGGGGACAGTCCCAGGCCGACTCAGCCAGGCATTCCAGTGCATAGTAAGGGCCCCCCCAGGGTTGGTGTCCTGGGCATTGTCCTGGGCTTCCCAGTGTTCCTTCCCCGCAAGATCAGGCTAAGCCAGTGGTTCTCAATAAGGATAGTACTGCCCCCTAGGGGGCGTTTCGGGTATGATGATTTGGGATAGTTTTATTTTCACAATGATCCCTGGCTTTGCTCCTTTCCCCCACCACACCACACGTTGCCCTAGACCAGTGATGGCGAACCTTTTGAGCTCGGCGTGTCAGCATTTTGAAAAACCCTAACTTAACTCTGGTGCCGTGTCACATATAGAAATTTTTTGATATTTGCAACCATAGTAAAACAAAGATGTATATTTTTTATATTTATTTTATATATTTAAATGCCATTTAACAAAGAAAAATCAACCAAAAAAATGAGTTCGCATGTCACCTCTGACATGCGTGTCATAGGTTTGCCATCACTGCCCTATACTTTGGAGAGCGGCTACAGTGTTTGGACAGGTTCAAGCCTCGGACTAATGAGAGGGAACAGTCCTCTCATGGCCACGTGCAAGTCCCAGCTTGGGGGGCAGAGCCCTCCCAGCACAATTATAGCCAACAGCTATAGGTGTAAGCTTGAACCTATGGTCCGAACACATGGCCCCATGTGTCTGAGTGATGTGGGCTTGATAGAGTTCAGGTGCATGTAATTGAGTAGGCTCAAAACCCATGAGAATGCTGTAAACATCTTGACCACACCCTTACTTTGCCTTGTGGAATCTGGCTATAAAATAAAGACACGGCTTGTAATCCGTGGCGCTGTCACTAACTCTCCATCAGAGAGGACAGCATCCCACCCAGACCCAGTTTTTATTCTCTTGTCTGTCTTTTCTCCATCCTTCACCGCCCCCACTCAGGCTCACTGAACCTGGCTGAGCTGGCTCGGCACATAAGGCGCCCTGGGGCTGAGTATGTCATGGCCGTGCTGGCTCGCCACACCATACTTCTGCTGTCAGTCAGCACAGGAAGTCTGCAGGCGAACATTTCCAGTGAATCTTCCAAGGGACTTTTACAAACACTTGGCTTGTGTCCAAGGAGCAGGGGCTCCACACACCTGTTCTGTAAACCAGAAACGCAGCAGCTGGTGGCCTGGCTGCTGGACACTTCCTGAGGCTTCTTTTCCATCCCAACCTCCAAATTCCAGCCATGGCTGCTGCTCACTGCCCAGGACTCCTCCCTGATCAGACAGCTGCCTGTGCCCTGGGGGACATCATACCGGGGCCTAGTGCTCAAGGGGGCTTCCTCCCATGGGGACTTGTATCATGAATGCAGCTTTCATGGAGAGTGTGAGTGAGACCTCCACTGGTCCCCTTCCCATATGTTCTCTCCTTCTTCCACAGAAATTTTCCAAAGAGTTTTACGTGGACACATAAAAAGGCTACGTTTCCCAGCCTTCCTTGCAGCTGTGGTTATGAAAACAAGTGATGACCCATAGGATGTGAGCAGAAGGGATGTATGTAACTGCCTGGTTGTGTCCTTAGAGGGAAGGGGCACGCCTGCCCGAGTTACTATAGATTGCGATGGTGAGCCGCCACCAACCATGTTGTCAGCATGGGGACAGCAGAGCAACAAGCCAGAAGGACCTGGGGCTCTTGACAGCCTCGTGGGTCAGAACTTTACCAGCCAGGACTGCCTGCACATCAACTGTTATGTGAGTGAGAGAGACTATCGTGTTCACACCATCGTTAGTTAGGGCTTGTTAACAAACAGCCAGGTCTGTATCCTACCAAAAGCCACAGGTAAGAGCAGATCCCTGGCACCCCTGACAATGCCAGCCCCACTGTGGAGGTGATAGAGCTGACATAGGAGCCGCGTTGTGTAGCAAAGGGGAGAAGGGACCTGTTTTGAAGCTGAGTTTGCACAGCAAGCCGTTTTCACTTACGATGTCACGTTAACTTCAATGACATTTCATTGCTAATAGAAGTAGTGGGGGGACCGAAGCTCTCCCCCATCGCCCCATCGATGTAGTCACGGATAGGTGCTGACTGATAATCCCACGTGAGAGAAGACTGGCTGCCTGTTTTCCAGAGAGCCTAGGACAAAGGTCTCCAAGATTAAATGAAACACTGAACCTCGGATGCTCTCACTGGTGTCCCCTGGGGACACATCCAGTTCATAGCCCCGTTGTCTTGGACCAACACAATGTTTTATAACAATATTGTACTTGAATTAAATATTAGGAGATTTCCCATATAGATCTGGATTTTAGCTTCTCTTGAAAAAATCAGAGAAGCTGGCCCATGGACCCAAAGTCTCTGCCTAACACAGATCATCTGGCACCTGTGGCTGGAGCATTGCCCTTCTCAAGTCACCCCACTTGCCACCACTCACCCAATAGGCATGTGCTTTTCCTTCTGGCCTCATCTTAGTTATGCCACCTGCCAGGCTCCCATGGACATCTGGGTTTGTGACCCCTGTCCTCTTCTATCGCTCGTGGGGGTCCTACCTCCCTGACAGTCAAGGAAGAGGTACTTCTAACAGGGCCCCTTTTTGCTGTTGGAGTTGAGCCAGCCGGCCTGCTCGGGCTCAGGTCTCTGGTTTTCCCCCAAAGCCTGACGTTAGGTGTGCAAGAAGCAAACAAACCTTGCCCTTCTGCTCAACACCATTGACCATGAGGTGAACACTGCATGTGAGTTTACAGGATTCCTCAGGGCACATTTGCCAAAGTCCAAAACCTTCAAGGAGGATGGATGATCCAATGCATCCGTCTGCCCTCTCCCCTCACATTCATTGAAGAATATGTGTGCATGTATATACCTATCTATTCAACCAGGGAGGCTGAAGGGCACCTGCGTGTCCACCAGGGCCTAAAATGCATGCACAGGAAGCAGTGATCCTGGCTACAGCCATGATTATGTTTCTGCCCGGGAAGCACCGTCTCATAGTTCCAGGCTCCCGTCCAGTCCACCTTTTTCTGGCTGTGTGACCTGAGGCATGTGACTTGCCCTTTCAGAGTCTGCTTCCCCTTCTGTGAAATCAAGAGAATGACAGTTTCACACAGGTGTTTGGGAGGACCGAACCAAACACTAGCACAGTGCCTGGTGCACAGTAGGGGTAAAATAGATGGTAGAGCTCTTCCTGCTAACACTCATTCTAGTGAACCAATCTGGAAAGAGACTGGCATGCAGGAAGTAGAGAAAGAGAGTGAGTCGGCCTGGGGAGAGGGACTGAGGTTTGTGGGCCCTGTCACCGGAGAGATATTTGTTCCAAGGAAGTCCTAGCACCGTGGGGAGGGCCACGGGCAGCCATCAAGCAGATAAACAACTGCCTTTGGCTCAGAAGGGGCTGCTCCAGGAGGGGCAGCCAGTGGAGACAGGACCAGAGTCTGGGGACGCACTCACGACTTGGCCCATTGTACCCACTCTGGTAGGATAGTGGATGGACAAACAGCTGATGGTACGACTGACAAGGCAAAAAAGACAGTGCAAGGCTTCTTGGACGTGTGCAGTAACTAGTATGTATACAATACATGTTAACTATAATAATTATTATTATACTGAATATATATAATAGTAATAATAGTTAACATGTGTTGAGTGCCAGGCACTATTCAAAGTGCTTTATATGGAGAAACACAAACTCTTCAGAACCATTCTGAAGCAGGTACTATTATTATCAACACTTCACAAGTGAGGAGACTGAGACACAGCGTGGTTAAGTAATTGGCCTAAAGACACACAGCTGGAAAGGAGCAGAACTATTCAAAATCCAAGACCCCAGGCAGCCTGGGTTCAGAGTCAATGCTCTCAGCTACCATCTTTCTCTCCCTCTTGTTTGATGCTCTTGTCCCACTGGAATGTGACCAAGGCTACCAGCTATCTGCCCTCCTGAGCCCCTCCACCCAACTTCATACTGGACTGGCTAAGCCTGGAACCCAAGATTATACTGCCCCCTTCTGGATGCCCCAGAGTACCTGCCTTACCGATTGCAGGCTGCCCTCCTCAGTGCCCCATGCCCATGATCCTACTTATCAGACCCTGAACAGCCACCATGGGTCTGCCAGAGCCCTGTGAGATGGCCTGGCATGAGGGTAATGCCTAGAGGGGGCATTCTGGGCCAACTGATGACTGAATGGTCCCATGAGATCCAGAGCAGGTGATACAGAAGAGCGGAGACCCCTCTGAGATAAGAAAGAATCCTCTAGAGCAGTGGTTCTCAACCTTCTGGCCCTTTAAATACAGTTCCTCATGTTGTAACCCAACCATAAAATTATTTTTGTTGCTACTTCATAACTGTCATGTTGCTACTGTTATGAATCGTAATGTAAATATCTAATATGCAGGATGGTCTTAGGCGACCCCTGTGAAAGGGTCGTTCGACTGCCAAAGGGGTCGCGACCCACAGGTTGAGAACCACTGCTCTAGAGTCTAGACCAGAGAGCAAGAGTGAGGCTGCCTGTGCCCGGGAAAGACAGGGACTGAGTGGCAGTATAGACAGTGAGTGAGCTACGGCAGGATGTGAGCAGGCAACCTCAGATGGAGACTAGGCTCCAGGGTGTGAGCCAGACCTGGATTCAAATCCTGACCCTCCGCCCTACCCGGTTTGGTTCAATGGATAAAGTGTTGGCCCCCAAACAGAAGGGTCCTGAGTTCAGTTCCTACCCAGAGCACCTACCTTGGTTGCAGGCTCGATCCCCAGCCCTGGTCAGGGCATGTGTGGGAAGCAACCAATCAATGTGTCTCTCTCACATTGATGTTTCCCTCTCTGTCTCTCCCCTTCCCCTCCAATATCTCTAAAAATCAATTTTAAAAAATATCCTCTGGTGAAGATTAATGAAAAAAAATTTCCTGCCCCTCCCCCTTTACTTCTTGACTCTTGTAAATCAGAGCTAAGACTAGAGGGAGATGGTAGAGTTGGTAAAGACAAGAGCTCTGGAGCCAGATCCTGTGGACTTGCATCCCAACTCCACTACTTACTAGTATATAACATAAACTCTTTGTGCCTCAATTTTCTCATCTGTAAAATGGGGGTGATGATAGTTGCTACCAAATATGGTTGCTAGAAGGATTACGCATCTACATATATGTACTTTGATAAATTTAACTGGAATGTGATATAGCTCATAATACATAAGTTCTATTTAGAACAGTGGCAAGCAGCTAATAAGTATAACATCAGTTAAATATGCTTTTTTCATAGGATTGTTGGGAGGGTTTAAAGAAACAGCATCTGAAAATAGTACCTTGTTCATGCTTAACGAATACCCATCCTCTCTCCTTGTGATTAATACATTTTCAAAATCAGAATCCTCCATCTTTTGGTCATTTGTCTTACACTGTGTTCCCTGCAGCCTTGCACTCCCCCATGTTTGGCACCCCAACTACAGTCCTCCCCTGTGCTGGCTGTGGGTTTGCCCAGGGGTAGGCAGCACATGTTATGCTTTCCAAAGCACTTTCTTATCCATGAGCCATGAATGCTGATAAGAGAGGTACTGATGGCCCTAACTGGTTTGGCTCAGTGGATAGAGTGTTGGCCTGCGGACTGAAAGGTCCCAGGTTCGATTCTGGTCAAGGGCATGTACCGTGGTTGCGGGCACATCCCCAGTAGGGGGTGTGCAGGAGGCAGCTGATCGATGTTTCTCTCTCATTGATGTTTCTAACTCTCTATCCCTCTTCCTTCCTCTCTGTAAAAAATTAATAAAATATATTTTTTTAAAAGAGAGAGAGAGACTGAGGGCGGAAGTGGGGTCACTGTGAGCCCCTGCACTTCTCTGGGTCAATTTATCTGTGAAGGAGAATAATATCCCTGCCCTTTGACCTGTTGACAAAAGAATGTCCAGCCTTAAGGAAAATTCTTGTAAGAGTTTGAGCCAAACTGATGAGGACCGCAGAGAAGCAAAATCTCAACGGACTGAGAAAATATTCCAGAGAAAGTCAGTTTTACCGCTACAGACAAATCTCATTTCTCAAATGTCTCCCATCTGGATGGAACAATTCGGTTCTCCACCAAGTTGTTCACAGAAAAAAATGTCTCAGTTGTCAAACCAAACTTCGGTTTTTGAACTGACAACCATATCAGCTTGACAAGAGGCGTTTCTCAGGCAACAAACAAAGGAGAGAAGGTTTTTGTTGCTAGCAAAATTAACAATTAGCACAACTTTAAAATATAAAAAAGCCATCTAGAGTGCTAATGTTGCTAAGAGTGTGAAAGAAACAATGATCACAGACAGTTGAAGTGGTAGAAAAACTGTTGTTGATTTGGAAAAGCAGTTAGCCAGTGACAGCCATTTTCGGAGGCGATGACATAAGAAAAAACAAAGATGCTACATGCTGAACTGGAAGACATTCCTGGACCGAATGCTTAAAGTGACTTTGTTTAAGGCTAGTAGGGGGTGGTTTGATAAATTTAAGAAAAGAAGTGTTTATTTACAGATTAAACAGTACATTAGACATGTACTGTATATAAGAAAGGTTAAAACAGGGAATCATTTGGGGGTCTGGAACGGATTAATTCAATTTACATTATTTCTAATGGGAAAAAAAATGATTTGGTTTTTGGAATAAATCGAGTTTGAGAACCGAGGTTCCACTGTGTTTTATACATTATTTATACATTATAATCAAAGGAGGAGCCTTAAGGGGGGTTGCATGAAGTTCACTGGTGGTAGATTAGGGAGGCAGGAGAAAGCAAAGGGGGGATCTCTAGGACGGGATAAAGAGTGCAAGGGAGAGATACGCACTCTTATTACATTGTGGGTACAGGATAGTTAACATTTACAGCACATAGAGATGGTTGTGCCCTGAGGGGTTGTGAAAAGGAGACGACTTTGACATTTCAAAGGTATGTTACCTTAGATACAAAAAGACACAGACAGGCCCCCTTGAGGTAAAGACTGACCTTAGTCAAGGAAGTTCATGCCTGGGACGTGACTGCGCCATGACCCACTTTCAGTCAGGAATTTTTATGTTCATGCCATTCCATGTGGTTACTTTCGGTCTCTGAGTTTGTAAGGGCTCCATGCTGGCCTCCCCTCAGCTCGTCGGGTTTAGTCTGTGGACCTTTTTGGTCCACAGGCCTCACAAAGCTGTTGTGAGCAGGAAACGGATGTATGGGTGCACGGAGGAGACGAGGTGTCGTGTGGGATATTATCACCTGGTAGTCAAACCTGAAGAGCCTGGGGAGGCCAGGGGAGGGCCAGCCGGTGAGGAAGGCTTCCCAGAAGGGTGTTTTGCTCTGGGTAGTGTGTCCCTGAGACCAGCGCCTTCCCTGCAATCAGTCACCAACCTGGCCCTGGCAGGGAGAAGGAGGCCCGGCAGGCCTGAATGCCGCAGGGAGGCCAAATTTGGACATGGGCTAAGAGGTTGGCCAGTGCAGGAGGTGGAATGTGGCCAGGGCTGTGGGAGGGAGGGCCTGCATTCCCAGTGACTGCCTGACAGTGACTGTGATGACTTCGAGTGGGGGTTCCAGCCAGCCCCCGCCATAGAGAGGGCCCTCACAGTCAGCACAGAGAACGTTCTTTCTCCCCAGGGAAGGGGGAGCCCACGTCGAGGAGCCAAGCAGCAAAAAACAGGCAGGATCACAGACTGACATCAGGCAGATGGGGGAGGGGCTCAGTCAGAGACAGGGATGTGGATGGAGGATGGGAAAGACTGTTCCATAGACAGCGCTTGAGGCTGAAATAATGACGAGAGGAGCCAACACCAGCAGTACTTCCTGTGGGTGAAGTACTTCTGGGATAGAAAGTGCTTCCCCATTCATTATTCATTCGTTCCTTTCTCCTACGAGGGTTCTGAGCCTGCCTAGGTAGGGGGACCAGGGGGGTCATAAAGTGTGAGGCAGTGTGTGTGTAGGGGGGATACTGGAAGGTGGGGGTGTGATCAGGGAAGGTGGAGGAAAATCTGCACCCCAGAGGAGACAAGACCCCTAAGAACAGAGGCAGGGGCTCAAGGTGGGCTCTCTTAGGGTTCATCTGTGCACTGGACCGCCCGCTCCAAGTGCTGTGCACAAAGCCTGCTCAGCCCTTGAGTGAGAGACGGTGATGGGGGAGAGGTGCCGGAGGGAGAGGCAGCTGCTTAATGCACAGGGTGTCTGTCCTCCCTCCACAGCCTGAGAATATCCTCCCTCCCCTCAGCCACAGGGATATTGTCATACACATAGTGTTCCCTGGAGTTGTACAACATGGAGCCCAGGGCCCTTAGCCAGGCTGCAAGCTTGGGCCATGCAGGTGAGAAAACAGAGGGAGTGTGGAGGCCCCCATCCGTGCCCTTAAGCTCGTTTCCAGAGGCAGCTGTGGGAAACAGGGGAACAGGTCAAAGTGGCACGTTAGGAAAAACACACAGCTGGAGTGTCACCTCCAAACACAGCTGGAGGGTCACCTCTAATGCCCCTTCTGTCCCTCCTCCTGGTCTAGGCTGCTTTCCTGGCCGCAGGCCCAGGAGTGTGTGTGTGTGTGTGTGTGTGTGTGCCACAGCACCTCTGTGTGTGCTGTTGTGAACGCATGCCTGTGTTCTCTTAGTGTCCCTACTCCTTGGAACACTGCAGGTGTCACATGCACTCGCAGATGTGTATGTGTGGGAGCATGTGTGCACACAGGTACCTGGGAGCAGGGATTTCCAGGAGCTCATGAAACTGAAAGGGACCGGCTGATACTCTGAGTTCCAGGTGCCTGGGATGTAGCCCCTTCTCTAGGGAGACGGGGATGACTGTAATGGAGGCTGAGAGAATGCGCAGGTAGCTCTCACACTCCTGCCCCTGGTCCTTCTCCCACAGTTTGTCTCCAAACCCAAAGACCCGGCTGTGTAGCCCCAGCTCTGGCTTGGCCCTGAGGGTGGAGAGGAAGCTGATGGGCCCAGCCTTCACCTCCAGAAGGAAAGTCCTCATACCCACGAGGAGATCATCCATGGGAGATGCCAATCTGACGAGAGCTCCGGAAGCCCCCATCTGCTGACGGCGATACCACCCCCACAGGCTCCCGGCTAGGGGTAGGGGAAGAAAGTCCTTAGAGGTGGTGCTGGTGACAGTTGTTCCTGCTGCTAAATTTTCCCCATCCAGTGCCCAAAGCCAAGGTAGTGACCCCTGGGCTGGTGGGCGGTGCCGCTGCCCCAGTGGCTGTTGGCCTGCCCGCCTAGCCCGTGACTGAGATCCAAGGCCTCGGCCTGGGCCCCACGGGGAGAGCTGGGTTATAAATAGGCCTGGAACCGCCTTCCGGGGAGAGTCGGGGAGCCCGACAGCACAGTGCTTCGCAGCCCACCGCGCAGAGAGACCTGTGCTAAGAGATGCCGTCTGTGGAAAGAGACACTGCCCCGCCTTCCAGGCCCACCTCAGCCCCAACCTGGGCTCAGCTTCCGTCGGAGAAGCGCAGCTCAGCCACCGCTCCCTCCCTGCTGTTTCCCTTTGAGTCCCCAGGACATGTTTCTTTGCAGCCCCCAGAGTCAGCCTGGCCGGGGCGGTGAGTCTTGCCGGTCACGGAGGGCCGCGGCGTCCCCTGCCCGACCCCCGCCTCCTGCCGGCCGGGATCGCAGACCCCTCCTACCTGCAAACACCGCGGAGCAGTAGGCATCGCTGATGTCGGTGTCCGGGGTTCGCACATTCTCGGCGTAGAGGATGAAGACCCTCAGCATGACTGGCACGAGTTAGGGCCCTGGCCCCAGGGCGCGGAGAGGGCCGGGGAAGGGCGCGGCGAGGGTGCCTCCCTGGAGAGCGCGGCCCAGAGCACTGGCTCCCCTCGCAGACCTGCCCTAAAGAGGAGCAGCCAGGCCGGGCGGCTCCGAGGGGCGGCCTTCCGTCCCCGCTCCCGCTGCGCTGGCCCCGCCGCTCAGCGCGCCCTGGGGGAGCTCGGGGGCCTCCGCTCTTCCTCCACCTTCTCCGTCCTACCGGGCTCGGCTGGGCTGTAATTCAATGCTCCGGCCGCAGACTCTCCCCATGACACGGCATTTTGCACCTGGACGGCGAGCACGGGCTGGGCGGCGGCCGCGGTGGCCGGGCTGGACCAGCGCTCCCGGCGGGCGCTGTGAGCAGCCAGCTCTCCCTCCTGGACCGGCCGGAGGCTCGGCCCCGCCCCTGACCTTCCACCTCCGGCCGAGCGCGGAGCTGAGCTCGTCGCCTCCTCCGGGCCCAGGGATGCCAGCACTCACTCCCCCACCGAGCCCAGCCGCCGGGACCGCCCTGGGCAGCGAGATCCGGGGCCAAGCTGGGAGCAGGCGCTGGGCTGAGGAATTTCATTGACAAGAAGCGCCGGCTGCCTGTGAAACTTTGCTCCCTCTTTTCTGGTTGTAAAAGCAACACATGCTATTTTTCACACACACACACACACACACACACACACACACGCACACACGCAAGAAATCTCTGAGTCTAGAAAAAAATAGCATTAACATCTGGATTTTTACCAATCCAGGCTTTTTCCTGTGAATGTACATATATATGTGTGGAAGTTACATTATTTATTATATATCTGAGATCTTGTCCTGCTATTTCATGTAACATTTTCTCACATCATTAAAAATCCTTCATTCACAAATTTCTCAAGAGCTACCTGATTTTCTACCATTAGAATGGACTAGATTCGCAAAGCTTTCTCCTGTTGTTACACACTTAGTAGTTAGGCTCTTCCCAGTTTCTCACTATTGTAATAGTGAGAAGTAATTTTTATATGGCAAATAAAAAATGTTATATTACTTGGATTATAAAACTTGGATTAAAAAAAACAAACCCTATCTCAGTCCCCCTCTGCTAGTTCCTCAGATTGGATTCCTAGCCCTGGAGAAGGACATGCCTTTTTTTAGGTCCCAGTACCTATTGCTAAACTGCTTTCCCGGAGCCATGCAGATCCGCAGGCCCAGCAGTTGGGTGACTCACCTTCTAAAGAGAGCTACATGGATGCTTGCGCAGCTGTCAGCAAAACTTCTCCTCCATCTGCCCCTCACAGGCACCCAGGGCAGGAAGGGTCAGCAGCTGGCAGGGCTGGTTTGGCTCCATGAGGAGGTACTAGGAGGGGGAAACATTCCCCCAAGGTATGTAATTATTTTTTTAAATCATCACCCGAGAATTTCTGTTGCTTTTTAGAGAGTGAAGGGAGAGGGAAATACAGAGAGAAACACTGATGTGAGAGAGACACATTGATTGGTTGCCTCCCAGAGCAGGGCCAGGGTCAAGCTTGCAACCAAGGTAGGAGGCACGTGCCCTTGAGCAGAATCAAACCTGGGACCCTTCAGTCCGTAGACCCATGCTCTATCCACTGAGCCAAGCCAGCTAATGGGGGTCTGTAATTTTAAGATCAGGATAGCAAACATTTCCTGTGGTCACTTATGCTTTTGTTGCAATCTGTGCCTCCTCTTTTATTTGTCTCTAGCACAGTATGTGATGGGGGAGAGGAAAAGGGAGGGGTAAATGTAATCATTCATTTGACAGGTATGTATCAAGTCCTACAACATGCCAAGCACCATTCTAGGGGACGGAGACTTAATGGCGAGGACAAGTAACATGGTCACTGTTATGGGCTGAATTGTGTCCCCCTAAAATCCAGATGTTGAAGCCCTTAACCCCAGTTAGGAATGTGACGGTATTTGAAGATACGGCCATTAAATGGTGATTACGTCGTTAAAAACAAGGCTGTTCGAGTGGGTTCTAATTCAATCTGATGGGTGTTCTTATCAGAAGAGGAAATTTGGACACACAAAGAGACACCAGAAATGTGCTCACACAGAGGAAAGACCATGTGGACACAGTGAGCCATGGAGAGAAGCCTCAGAAGAAACCAAACCTGCCAACCAACAACTTGATCTTAAATTTCTAGCCTCCAGGCAGTGCGACAATAAATGTCTATTGCTTAAGTCACCCAGTGTGTGAGCTTTTGTTATGGCAGCTTGAGAAAACTAATACAGCCCCTGGCTTCAAGAAGTTTCCACTTCAGTAGAGGAAACTGATACCTATGAAATAACCAAGCCAATCACGACCATTACAAACCTGTATGTGTACTAAGGACAGAAAATGGGTGGGTGTGAGAGCAGATAGCAGGGACTCAGGGACACTGACAGCTATTTCAGATGAGATCAGAAGGCCAATTTGGAGTTCACTGGACAAGACTGAGGTTGGATCAGAGAGGACAAGTGTGTTCTAAAGAGAAGGAAGGGAGTGCTCTGGGTCAAGGCCCTGGGAAGAGTGAGGAAAGAACATCGTGACTACAGTGCCGATTGGGAGGGTGGAGGAGGTGAGGCTGGACAGCAGCGGTTTTCAACCCTTTTCATCTCATGGCACACATAAACTAATCACTAAAATGCTGTGGCACAACAAAAAATATATTTTGGCCGATCTGACAAAAAATAAGTACAATTTTGATTCATTCACACCAGACAGCTATTGTTATGTTGGCTGTCTTTTTTATTTATTTATTTAATTTGACAATCTAAGGGAAAAGAGGTCAGTGTCCCTAACTAAATAGGTACTGAGTGTTTTAAAAATTCTTGTGACACCCTGATTGAAAATCGCTGCTACAGAGAACCAGCGGGGCCTATGGGAAGCTACCCAAGGCCTGCTAAGTCCATAGGAATAATAAGAACCAACTTACTTTTCAAAAGCTCCCTCTGGCTGCTTTTTTGGAGAATGAAGTGCAAAGAGGCCAGAGTAGAGGTGAAGAGACCAGTTAGAAGCTACAGCAGAGGGTCAAGGTGAGACGTGATGATGACTTGGCCTGGGATGGGGAAAGTGGGATGGAGCTAATAGAGCTGCAGGGAGTAAGAGGGGCATTCTGCAGACCAGGTGGAGTAGATCAAATATCTTGCTGCTTCACTTGGCCATTATGTGTTGCTGGATAAAGTGATTGACTAATTGATTCATTCACTCATTCATTTAACCAAGATTTATAGGGTGCTTTGTGGCAGAAGTTTGTCAGATTCAAGTTTTAGAGAAAGGTACCAAGTAGGGAGTCAAATTTAATTTCACTGGGAAGAAGGGCAAGGTCCTATTGATCTAGGGAAAGCCCAAATTATAGTCTATTTAAAAAAATATATTTTTTATTGATTTCAGAGAGGAAAGAAGAGGGAGGGAGAGAGCGATAGAAACAGCACTGATGAGTGAGAATCATTGATCACTGCCTCCTGCATGCCCGGGTTGGGGCTCAATCCCCAGAAGGGGGCATGCAGGAGGCAGCAATCAATGATCAATGGAACCTAACAGTGACCTCTTGGCTCATAAGTCAATGCTCAACCACTGAGCCACACCATTCAGGCTGGTCTATTTTTAAAGTACAGTTTGACTCTATTCAGATGCATAAAGTAATATGAACCTGCTCTAAGGCAGAGCTAAAATTGGATCTAAGAAGCACGTAGCTGTTTGCAAATATGGTGTGACTAAAGTGGTTTGAAAAGAACCAGTCTTCTTTATAAGTTAAGTATCCCCCTCACAAGTTCTCTGCATCACTTATTCACATGGTAGGTTCTCTTCAAATTCTTCATGCACAGAGCCCCATCTGTTCAGAAATGAGCCCCAGTGAGAAGGCACCTGATTTCATTCCTCTGTATGTAGGACGTGTTTGGGGTGTCTTCTCTACTTAAAAGAACCACGTTCTCTGAGACCACCCCTGGCAACAGGAAAAGACATCTGATTCAAGCTGAACCAATCTGACGATCTCTCCCAGGAATCTGGAATTGAGTCTGAGAGCTGCTAGCCTATGTTTGGCTGGAGCTGGGATGAATAAAACTGGGGGCTCAGAGGAGCCACATGCATGGAATGGAGAATGTTCTGGAGTCAGAGAAAACGAGATCATAAGCAGGAGATGGGGTGGAAGGAACAGAGAGAAAGGTTGTTCCTGGATCCCATTCCTCTTGAGTCTATGAATTCTGAGAGATGGCCTTTGCCGGAAGCCGGTCCATCCTTGCTGCTTGACACAGTCGCTGCAGGAAAGAAACATCTGCACAGCATATGTTTCAATGGACCTGGCGTATATAGCATACTGTTCTTAATATGTTTGCTCCCTTTAGCGCCATGTGTTTTAACCAAGGTCACCTCTCCGAGAAAGGTTGTTTCCCCAGGTGGGGATTTTTCCCTGAGGTTAGGGAGGGGATACAACCCCTTAATTAAGTGCCAGGCGGGTAGTTAAGCTACATAATCTTTACTCCCTGGAATGGAGATAAGAAACGCCCTAACCTTTGTAATAGAAATTGACAGGATTAAGATCTCTCCCAGGAATCTGGAATTGAGTCTGAGAGCTGCTAGCCTATGTTTGGCTGGAGCTGGGATGAATAAAACTGGGGGCTCGGAGGAGCCACATGCATGGAATGGAGAATGTTCTGGAGTCAGAGAAAACGAGATCATAAGCAGGAGATTCTTCGCCGACTCCGTCCACACCTTTGGGGACCCCTGGACCCGCTGGGGTTGGACCCCAGCAGGCCTTGAGGGTGGTGGTCATTTGGGGCTCTCAGCTTTCTCCCTCTCCTTCATAAAACACCTTCTCCCCACTCCTCATGAGCAGTTTTGGGGAGCAGAGGTGCCTGCTTCTCTCTATGGAAGTTTCAGAGTCAAGTTTCTCCCCATCACTGTGCAGCATGGCCCAGACTCAGCCAGTCAACCACTCTCCCGGATTTGAAGTAAGTCCTTAAGGAGCTTCAGGAAGTTAGATGTGGCAGCCGCAGTGACTGCCAGGGACCAGCCTGTTCCTGCTGTGGCTCCTGCTGCCCTGAGTCCTGTCCATTTCCTACTGGAGGCTGCCATTCTGTGAGCCCCCAAACCTCTCTTGTAATCCTCTTTTGCCTCAGATGTCAAGGCTCGGCTGCTATTGCTAGCAGCCAAGAATCCAACTGACTAGTCTTTCTAGTGGATCCCTTCATATTTTGCTTCAGGTAACTTGAAGCATAGTTCTGTTTCTTGCTATAAAAGAACCTCATTATGACATTCAAGATGTATTAAGCATCACTAGCATCTTATATTTCTCCTGGGGGTTATGTTTGGGATCAGTCCATGAAGGAAGAGAGGAAGTGAAGAGTATAAGGAGTTAGAGCTCTGATGTAACCCAGAAAACACCTCAGAGGTGAGGTGTGTGTTTTATTGTCAGGGCAATTTTTATGGGCTGGGGTCCATCTTTTACTTGGGGCATCATGAGAATAACCAGGGCGGCTACGTGTGTATGCCACGCAGGTAGTATACTGAACAATGAGTGACACATGGTGACCCTCCTAGACTATGGCAGCATCAAAGTCAGGATCTCTAGCCGGAGGAAATAAACAGGCAGGCAGCTTCATCTCAGGAACTCCCTAGAAATGAATTCTACTCTATAGATAGCCTGGCCAACCTGCAGAAGGTATAGATCTTCATGTAGTTAAATTTATTAGTCCTTTCCCTGTGGCTTCTACCTTTGTTGGCTTGATTAAATTCCCTGCCTCATCCCAAAGTTATAAAAGGACTTACATAAATTTATCTAGAGCCCTGACTGGTTTGGCTCAGTGGATAGAGCGTTGGCCTGCAGATTGAAAGGTCCCAGGTTCGATTCCAGTCAGGGGCATGTACCTTGGTTGCAGGCACATCCCCAGTGGGAGGTGTGCAGGAGGCAGCTGATCAATGTTTCTCTCTCATCGATGTTTCTAACTCTCTCTCTCCCTTCCTCTCTGTAAAAAATCAGTAAAATATATTTTTAAAAAATTTATCTAGATTTGCTTAGATTTTACCTCTATTTACCAGTTGAGTTTGTTCAATTCTTAAAATTCTCTCAGGTTACAGTTTGTTTCTCTTCTGGAGAAGAAAAGAAGTAAGTAGAGCACTTTCCAACTTTGGCAATTTACAGAAATATTACTTAAACCAAGGTCAATACATTTTCGTTTCTGTGAGCTCAGGTCTTCCGGGACCATATGCCTGTGTTCTGGGCGGAGGAATCTGGTGGGTCACGATGTACAGGGGCAGAAGTGGGGTGGGAACAGTGTTAGATCCCAGTTACCACCTGACCGCTGACAGATTTAACATCTCTGAGCTGTGGTTTCCTCGTCTGTAAGGTGAATATAATCAGTGTATGGTGAGGATAAAATGAAAGTAAAATGTATGCAAAGCACTATTTTGGGGTCTTCCAGAATCAGGGGTGCCTCTCTTCTCTGGCCTAGATAAGATTTTTATTTTTATCATAGCTGGTAAGAAATTACAGCACATCAAGATATAGAAGCTGATCAAAATATTTTATTTATTCCTTATTTCCTATGAAATCCCAAAATGTCCACTACTTTTCTGCCCTCTGCTTAAAGTGAGGTTCTTTAATTCTCTCTATGGTCCAGGGTTAGGGGGGTGGGCTTCTCTTGCTTGATCTTTGGGGGCTGACAACACAGGGTACCTACTTCCCACAGCCAAGTGTGGCAGGCAGAAAAATGCCTCCACAAAGATATGTTCACTTCCTAATCCCCAGAACCTGTGAATATTACTTTAGATGGCAAAACCATGTGATGAAGTTAAGGATCTAGAGGAGGCATTTATTCTGGATTATTGCATTGGGCCCTAGATGCAATCACTTGTATTCTGGTCAGAGAGGCAGAGGGAAATGAGGCAAACAGAGAAGGCGATGCGAACATGGAGGCAGCAGATTGAAGTGATGGGGCCACAGGTCAAGGAATGCTGGGCAGCCAACAGACTAAGAGGCAAGGACTGGATTCTCCCCCAAAAGCCTTTGGGGGGAGTGTGGCCCTGCTGACACCTTAATCTTGGACTTTTGGCCTCCAGAACTGCAGAAGAATCAAGTTATTGTTTTAATCGCCACATTTGTGACAACTGGTTGGAGCAGCCATAAGAAACTAATAGACCAAGCCTCTGTCAGCGCAACTGAGAAATCAAGAGACACATTTTGATACTGATTTCCAATAGAAAATAGAAAGGAAAAAAGCAACAGATTTTTTTTACCAAGAGATCATCTGAACACCCGACATGATTTTTTGGTGAAGCTTGCTAAGAACCACCGACCCTGGTCACACTCTGGTCACCCCATCTGCTTCCCCTGAGAAGAAAAACTCCTGGGAGTGTCAGTGTCAATTTCTTATGGAGGGGGCCTTCCTGAGAACCTACCATAATAAACATTCAGTAAACACTCCATGAATAGACAAGTATTTATTTTTGTCTGTTCAGGCCTGGCTGCTGATACAGCAGAAAGGAGGGCTGAAGTTCCTCTGGTCTGAAGTTACCCCCTGAAAGCCCTGCCCCTGAGCAGGGAGTGGAGAGTGGCCTGACTGCTGAACTGCAGGGTGAATGCTTTGGGACTAATGCAGGAGGGTCCATTTGCTGCATAGTCCTCCTTTTGAATTAATTCTAGAGGATGAGGCGTCTCTAGACAGGATGATGAAGTGTGTGCACATGCACACAGGCTGGGAAAGACAGAAGGAAAAGCAATCTCATGCGTCTGAGGAAGCAGGAAGATCCAAATGAAGGTGATGGAGTGAAGGGCAGAACAGGAATTAAACTTTTTCTGAAGCGAGATGATCTCATCTCCTGGAAGAAGTCACAACATCCCAGGATGCACCAATCTTAGCAAATGTGAGGAAATCTGTTCCGGGCCCCAGTAGGGGGCAGAGTCAGGTCCTGGTGATGGATGGGTCTCTGCTAAGGTGCAGGATGAGGGCACAGGCAGGGCTGATGCAGATGAAGGGGAGCAGGTCAGAGTGGTCCCTGCTGTGTCTCAGGGCGGAGATGAGCCAGAGAGCTTCCTGAGGCTCACATACCAAAGGATTCCGTCAACTCAGGAGGAGATACCACCAGAAAACGCCTAGAGAATATTCCCAGGAGTTAAGAGGGCAATAAATGGTGGCATTCCCAGTGTTTCTTCTTTGGCACTTTGAAAATGAAAGGAAAGTGGATATTTGACTTATCAAGTTTCTTGGTGTGGCCAATTGAAGGTCTCCTGCATCAGAAATCTTCCTGTAAAAAATAGAGACACCAAGAGCCCCTGCACTCCTAGACCTACTGAATCAAAATCTCTGCAAATGGCCCAGGACTCTGGCTTTTAAAGCTTCCCAGTTATGCAGACCAAAGACCATGAACACTGACATAGGTGTTGTCAAAGAACAGGCTTCAGCTCTCTGGATCATAATCTAAGACGCCAGATGAAAGCACTCGTGAGTCCAGGTGGAGTACATTTCAGCAAGGACTGAGAAGTCTTGTTTGTCTGGAAATTGGCATTAAGTGGGAAAACACAGCATTGGGAGGAGTGGGGAGAAGATGAGGGATATAATATTCAGCTAAAAACTGGAAAACCAGTAGGACTAGAAAAGAACAATGGCAGCAGTGTAAAGGGATGACTCTGGAGTTGGACCCTCGATTCAATCCTTAGATCTCTTCACTAGCTCTATGGTCTTGGGCAAGTTACTTTATCTTCCTGAGTCTCCGTTTTCTTATCTGTAAAGTGGGGACTATAAATATATCTGCCTCATAGGACAAGTGCTTTAACTCTATGACAACTTGACTGATCTAAGAGATGCCCAGCTAGCTGGTAAAATATTACTTCTGCATGTGACTGTGATAGTGTTTCTGAATGAGATTACCATTGGAATCAGTAGGTTGAATGAAAATCACCCTCACAATGCAGGTGGGCATCATCCAATCTTTTGAGGACCTGAACAGACTGAGTAAACACAGCAGAGGAAGGATGGATTTGCTCTCTGCTTGAGCTGGGACATCCATCTTCTCCTGCCCTCAGACACTACTGGTGTTCCTGGTTCTTGGGCCTTCAAACTTGGACCAGGACTTACACCATCAGCAACCTACTCTCCCACTCCACCCATTCCACCCTAATTATCTTGGGTTGGGACTGGAACTACACCACCAGCTTTCTGGGCCTCCAGCTTGCAGAAGGCAGATAATGGGATTTCTCAGCGTCCATAATCCAAGAGCAATCCCTCATAATAAACCTCTGCATTTATATATATCCTACTGGTTCTATTTCTCTGAGGAAATTTTTAAAAAAAATATATTTTATTGATTTTTTTTACAGAGAGGAAGGGATAGGGAAAGAGAGTTAGAAACATCAATGGGAGAGAAACAAACATTGATCAGCTGCCTCCTACACACTCCCCACTGGGTATGTGCCCGCAACCAAGGTACATGCCCTTGACTGGAATCGAACCTGGGACCCTTGAGTCTGCAGGCTGATGCTCTATCCACTGAGCCAAACCAGTTAGGGCTGAGGAAATTTTACTAATAGTGCTTGACATACATTATATGTGCCTGGTGAACATTCAATAAATATTAGGTATTATTATTAGTATTGTTATCATTGGAATGTGTAACTAGTATTTCATAGAATTAAAACTTTAGAAATGAAACCATAGATATTTATGGTCTCTAACATCTGTAAAAATGTTGTAAGCTTAGAACATTCAGGCTGCTATAACAAAATAACATAGACCTCTCACTACATCCTCATGCAGTGGAAAGGGGCTAGGAATCTCTCTGGAGCCTCTTTTATAAGGCACTCATCCCATTCATGAGGCTTTCACCCTCATGATCTAAGCACCTATCAAAGGTCCTACCTACTAATACTATCACCTTTAGGGGTTAGGATTTCAACATATGAATTTGAGGGGCCACAAACATTCAGACTGCAATAAAAGCATTTGAGGTTTTAATAGAAGGGGTATTTATAACAATCCAATAAAGTGATGAAAGATACTCCTTGTTCAAGGAAGCATAACAACCAGAAGGCAGGAGACTACAGATTAAGAAAATATATCTCTGCATAGAAATCCTCATCAAGACTCATGCAAGAAAGGCTCTATATGGGTATTATAGGGGAAGGAAAAATGAGAATGATGATTCTAGTGCAAGGGCCAGCTGAGGTGATGAAGACAGACTTGCATTCTCTGGACATTAAGGGAAGTTACACTAGCTCAAAGACAAGCATCTGGTAATGTTTTGACTTATCTAAGGAACAATCCCATCTCTCAGAAAGAAATCTGCCCTAACCGGTTTGGCTCAGTGGATAGAGCATCGGCCTGCAGACTCAAGGATACTAGGTTGGATTCCGGTCAAGGGCATGTACCTTGGTTGCAGGCACATCCCCAGTAGGGGGTATGCAGGAGGCAACTGATCGATGTTTCTCTCTCATCGATGTTTCTAACTCTCTATCCTTCTCC
Source organism: Myotis lucifugus (assembly GCF_000147115.1). Taxonomy (NCBI): domain Eukaryota; kingdom Metazoa; phylum Chordata; class Mammalia; order Chiroptera; family Vespertilionidae; genus Myotis; species Myotis lucifugus. The sequence goes on along the minus strand of NW_005871234.1, from coordinate 99,589 downwards.
CTTCCTCTCTGTAAAAAAATCAATAAAATATATTTTTTTTTAAAAGAAGAAATCTGCTACATGGAACCTAATCCTGACCAAGAAAGAACTGGTTGGAAAAGCAAGGGCAGAAGGGAAACCTGGAAGAATCTTCAGGATGGATGCTGGCCAGGGTGATGACCAGCTTTCAAGACCCAAACACTGTGATTTTCCACAACATGCTGTATTAACCAGGCTCACCCCGAGCCTAGGAAATCTATTTAATTGCCTGACCCTGGCAAATACCCACCCCTTCCAAAAGCTTTCTTTCTATAGAGTCAGCTGAGGACAACCTCTTGAGAAAACCAGGACTGAACCATAGGCCCTGCTGAGACAGCAGGACAAAGCATGATGCAGTGTTTCCTACCCAGAGTCACAGTACTTCACAACTGCTCTTCTCTTGGCCAGTCATTGCCCAATGTCTGACCCAGAAATCAGATCCTACAGACACCAACATGTGAGGACTCTTTCCCCTCCAAGGTGATCCCCTTTAAACCTAGGCCCTGAGGTCAATCTTTATTCATATTCAAATCTCTTAGTTTTACAATTGGGTACTTGTCAGAGCACCTCAGTTTGTTACACCCAGCATAAAATATAATGGGAGGGTTAAAAAAAAGTCATACCAAATGCTTGCTGTAGTCCCAACGTCTGTATCTGGTAACAAGGCCTTTGTTGATAAGCACAGTTGAATTTTTCTATTACTCATTCCAGCTTCCTCCTACCCTCTGCCAGCATAAAGGCTGGGTAGATTTGAGTCTTTGCTGGTCTTGTCTTTACCAAATTGCCGCAGTTTTCCATTGATGAGAACTACTGGGCAAGAGGTGTAAGGGGCACTCTCATGAATCTTCTGGGTTACAAATATAGTCCTTCTTGTCCCCAATGTGTAGAAGCAATTCAAGTTCCTCCTGGTAAATGAGACCAATCATCCCACTGCATATCATCTCTCTCCCTTCCTGTTAGTTCTTACGTCTATTGACCATCCGTATGTCCTCTTTGGAGAAGTGTCTATTCAGGTTCTTTGCCTATTTTTAAATTGGATCGTTTTCCTCGCATTGAGTTGTATGTTATTTTGGAAATTAACCCCTTATCTAATGTACTATTGGCAAATATGTTCTTCCATACAGTGGGTTCCCTTTTCATTTTGTTGGTTTCTTGCTGTATGGAAGCTTTTAGTTTGATGTAGTCCCATTTGTTTATTTTCTTTGTTACTCTTGCCCGAGATGTATCAGCGAAAACACTAAGTGAAATGTCTGGAATTTTACTGCCTGTGTTTTCTTCTAAAATTTTTACGGTTTTGTGACTTACACTTAAGTCTTTTATCCATTTTGGATTTATTCTTGTATATGGTGTAAATTAGTAGTCTAATTTCATTCTTTTGCATGTACTTGTCCAAATTTTTAAAGTTTGGTTTCTACTTGCTTGTCAGTATATAGAAAATACAATTGACTTTTGTGTTAATCTTGTATCTTACTGAAGCCATTTATTAGTTCTTGGGAGTTTTCTATGTAGACAGTCATGTTACCTGCAAATAGAGACGTGTCTAATATGTGTCTTTTCTTTCTTTTTTCTAGCAATGGTTAGAACTTGTAGTACTATGTTGAATAGCAGTGGTAAAAGTGGACATACTTTCATGGTTCCTGATCTCACAGGAAAAGCATTGTCTTTCAAAATTAAGTATGATGCTGGCTGTAGATTTTTATTTTTTGTAGAACCTCTTTATGAGATTGAGGACTCTATTTTTAGTGTATTGATGAGTTTTTGTTTTTATCACAAATGGGTGTTGAATTTTGTCAAATGCTCCTTTTTTCTGAATTTTGATATCATATGGTAGATTATATGGATTGAGTTTCCAATATTGAACCAGCCTTGCAGATCTGGAATCAATCCCTCATAAAATGAGTTGAGAAGTACTCTCTCTTCAATTTTCTGGGCGAGACTGTATAAATTCTTTGCTTTGTAAATTCTCCAGAGAAATAGTATGGGTTTGGAGGTATCTTCTTTTGAAATTAATTATAAATTCAACTTGCAATTATTCAGGTTTATTCAGGTTCTCTACTTCATCTTGGCTTAGTTTTTGTGGTTTGTAATTTTTAAGGAATTTGTCCATTTTTTCTAAATTGTTGATTTTGAGCAGAGTTATGAATATTTCTTTATTCTTTTAATCACTGCAGAATTTGTTGTAGTATTCCATTTCATTCTGGATATTAGCAATTTGTATCTTTTTGTTAACTGTACTAGAGGTTTATAAATTTTATTGATTTAAGGGACTACCTTTATATTTCATTAATTTTTTCCATCTCATTTTCCCCTTTTCAATTTCAATGATTTCTGCTTTTATCATTTTCGTCCTGGTTGCTTTGGGTTTTACTATTCTTTTTCCAGTTTCTTGAGTTATAAATTGATTTGAGCTCTTGTCTTTTATAATGTAAGCAACTTCACTTCACTTTTGCAGACTGTGAGGCAACTCTTGTGCTATGATGAGAAAGAAACCTAAAAATGTAGTATCTGTTCCCTTCACTCACCCTCTATTATTAATTGGTGCACTCTAATTTTGGAGGAGCTAAAAAATCAGGTACTAAAATAATTCAAAATCAGCAGGCTTATTTTTTAAGCATGGTCTATTCTAAAATTTATAGTACTGGGCTGTATCCAGCATTTAATAACCCACTGTATTATTATTTTTTTATACCCTTATACTTTCTTACACACCTATTCAGTAATAATTCAAATGTTTAAAAAGTTATCCTAGTGGTGCAAAGAAGTAAAGGCTGCTTTGTCTTTGTGGATTCAGGCTAATATTAAATTACTTGCAAGGAGCTACCTTAAGTGGGTGTGAAAGAAATAGTAGATATATCCAGAAGCAGAACAAATACCTTCCTAACACATTAGAAAAATCAAGTAGAATTTTACTCAAACCTACCTGGGCCAAACATGCTGAAAACTAATTTTAGCCAGCAAAATTGGGAGTTTAAGAAATCTTTGACCTGTACATAGATAGTTGGAAAAAGGTTTTAACACGTGAAGAATTCCCAAACATCCCAAGCCATAGTGGTCACAGAGAAGAAGCCTGTCTGAAATCACATGTAAACAAGTCTTTAATAAATCAGACACAAACACAAGATGGTATTTTAAATATACAGTAGGAACATTTATTTTAACACTTCTAAAAGATATTTCTCCATGCCTGATGATTTGATATAAAAATCAAACACATCATACTTTCCCCATCAGTCTCTCTACATCAAGGACAATCAGAAATTTATACAACATGAATATTTGCTTCTGAAACAAAAATTACAAATTAGTGATAACAAAAATACACAAATCAACTGGACCCTAAACAAATTTCTAACGAATTTTTCCCCAATCACCTAGAGCTTGAGCTTCTTTCTTCAACCTCATTCTGCTCCTTTTCCTTTCTTTGCTTGGCCATGAACTTCTGTTAAAATCAATTTGTAATATACAATATTTATTAGATGTTGTTTTGCTGTGCATACATACAAATCTAATCTATTTCACTGTATTTACAATTTAAAAGAGCCTGATCCTATAAAGTACAGATTTGAAACACAGTGCCTTACATTAACATTCCTTCCTTCCATTCATCAGTTATCTGATATTAATGATTACCAGGCATTATGCTTTGTGCTTAGGGTGGCTGAAAAAATAGGTAAGGCCCTTTACCTCACACAGAGCTTACATTCTAGCAGAGGAAGAGAGACAATAAAAAATAAATAATTTTGGATAGTGGTAAGCCCTATAAAGGAAAAAATAGTAAGATAATGGATTAAGGTTGATTCTTTTGTAGAGGAGAGAAGATTCTACTTTAGCTTGTTCTTTCTTGGGCAAAAGGCTTTCTGGAAGCTGATATTTAAGTAGAAGCCTAAAAGACAAGGAACAACCAGCAATACAAGTGGGAGTAGGAGAGGGCAAAGGTACAGCAATGTAAAGGTACAAAGGCAGCAACAGGCCTTTTGTGTATGAAAAATAAAGAGCTAAAAAAACACACAAAAACCTAGAACATAGCAATTCAGGGTTTAAGACTAGAATAAAACAAAGCTAGGTTCAAATCATAGGTCTGCCATTAACTAGCTATATGACCTTGGGGTTAGATACTTGTGTTTAGGTACTCTTTGAGACTGTTTCCTCATCTTTAAAATGCAATGATAACACCTACCTCATAAAGTTGATCAGGGTGGATTAAGTAAGTTTCCAGTAAATAAGAACTTAATAAATGTTAGGTGAATGTCTGTGCCACAAATTCAATATGGAAAATGCGTAAAAACAACTCTGTTTCAAACAGGAGAAACTAGAGCTATGACTGATGATAATTCTCTTTAGCACTCCCTGAAGATGTGTATAACTTGGGGAAAAGGGAGGGGCTATGATTAAATCAGGTTAAAAAATGGGCTAAATAAATAGGTAAGCAGTTCTTTCTAACTAGACAATTTGGAAACTTCAACATGCTGTGTGACGATGACTCTGCAAGAGCGCATCAGAATACAACTTCCTACACTTAATGAATGAAGAGTCACATTGGACTAGTGATCTGCAGAATCCACTCAGGCAAATGCTGCCAGGGAAAGAAAGACTAGAAGTTATTGGCAAGAAACAATAAAGGAGAGGAATAGGAGAATAAGAGAAATCAACTGGCGCACACCTTCAGAAGTCCTCCTAAAGGGAAAGAATGTACATTTTGTGTGGACACTTAAAGTAATTTGACTATAATACCATCACCTGAAAATTTTATGGGGAGTTAGAAATTTACCTCTGTATTTTGCTTATGACGTGTACTCTTGCAGTGATTTGTCATTGCTCTTTCACCTGAGTAGAAGAGGGAACAAATTGGACAGAAGAATCCAGGCTTCGGTACAAGAAAGTCTAAATCTAGAGTACAGAAAGAGAGAGGGGAAAGAGAAAGGAGGAAAATTTATGATATGTTATAGCTATGTTAATCAATTTATCTAAACACAACAAAAAACCAAGCAACAGTATATACTTATATACAAACATATAAGTTAAAAAATGGGCTAAATAAATAGGTAAGCAGTTCTTTCTAACTAGACAATTTAGCCCCTAGGATTGCTATATATCTAGGGATCAAGAACAATTAAGCTTTTAATTTAAAAAATGTTTTTATTTCTTTAACAAATTCTATAACATTCCAGAGCCTCCAGAAATGCCAGGGAATTCCTTCAGAACAGCAATTCATTGGAAAAAAGAATCCCAGAGATTCTTTGAAATAAATTGCTTTGGAATCCCCTATTAAAATAAAACAGGAAAGAGGCAGATGATGGGCAACTGTCTGCTTGAGGGCTATTCTGACAACTAGAGGCCCGGTGCACAAAAATTTGTGCACTTGGGGGAGGGGGGGAAGGGGGGGGAGGGGTCCCCCCAGCCCGGCCTGTGCCCTCTCGCAGTCTGGGACCCCTCGGGAGATAACGACCTGCTGGCTTAGGCCTGCTCCCGGGTGGCAGAGGGCAGGCCCAATCCCTAGGTGCAGCCCCTGGTCAGGCTCAGAGCAGGGCCGATTGGTGAGTTGGGGCGCCGCCCCCTGTCATGCACAGAGCAGGCGGATCGGGAGGTTGCGATGCCACCCTCAGTCACGCTCAGGTAGGGCTATTGGGGGGTGGGGCACTGCCCGT
>NW_005871234.1:62953-93688 GCF_000147115.1 Myotis lucifugus | reverse complement strand
GCCCCCTGTCACTCACAGAGCAGGGCCAATCAGGGGGTTGGGGAGCTGCCCCCTGTCACTCACAGAGCAGGGCCCATCAGGGGGTTGTGGAGCTCCCCCCTGTCACGCACAGAGCAGGGCCTATCAGGGGGTTGGGGCACTGCCCCCTGTCACTCACAGAGCAGGGCCCATCAGGGGGGTTGGGGCTCCGTACCCTGTCACACACAGAGCAGGGTCGATCAGGGGGTTGGGGAGCTCCCCCCTATCACGCACAGAGCAGGGCCCATCAGGGGGTTGAGGAGCTCCCCCCTGTCACTCACAGAGTAGGGCCGATAGGGGAGTTGGGGTACCGCCCCCTGTCACACACAGAGCAGGGCGGATCAGGGGGTTGGGGCGCTGCACCCTGTCACACACAGAGCAGGGCCGATCAGGGGGTGGGGGAGCTCCCCCCTATCAGGCACAGAGCAGGGCTGATCAGGGGGTTGGGGCGCCGCACCCTGTCACGAACAGAGCAGGGCGGATAGGGAGGTTGTGGCCCCACCCCCGTCACACACAGAGCCGCAGGGCGATCAGGGGGTTTGGGCACTGCCCCCCTGTCACGCTGATCCTGGTGCTGGGAGCCTCGCTGCTCCGCTGATTCTGGTGCCAGGAGGCATATTACCCTTTGGAGGCTGGCTGGTTTGCCCTGAAGGGTGTCCTGGATCAGGGTGGGGGTCCCCACTGGGGTGCCTGGCCAGTCTGGGTGAGGGGCTGAGGGCCGTTTTCAGGCCAGTGGGTGACTGAAGCTCCCAACTGCTCCTTTTTTTCTTTTTCTTTTTTTTTTTTCTATTCTGGGCCAGCTTTAGCTCTGAGGCCTCGCTGCTGAAAGCAGGTTTCTGGCCTTTACCTTCTGTATTTGATACAATGTTGCGGTCCGGCTGGCTGAAGCCTGGCTGACTGAAAGCCGGTTTCTGGGGTTTTGTTTAGCTTCTATATTTGTTACACTGTTTCTTAGAGTTGCAGCTCAGAGGCCGGCAAGTCAGGCGGGGAACGTTGGAGTTCGCCATCACTGGAGCAAGCAAGCCTCCCTGTTTGCTTCAGTGCATGGCTGCCGGCCGCCATCTTGGCTGACAGTTAATTTGCATAAGGATATGCTGATTAGCCAATGGGAAGGGTAGCGGTCGTACGCTAATTACCATGTTTCTCTTTTATTAGTGTAGATAAGGAGCCCTTCAGATCACCTTAGCTAGCCATGAACGAAGTTGGTTAGCTAAGCTTTTCAGTATATTCTACTTAAATGAAATTTCTGCCTGGGCAAGTTATTTAATTCAATTTTTACCAGAACAGTAAAGGAAGTGACATATGAGTTATTGTTACTCATCTAACCAACAAAACCTTCATGGTGGAACTGAATTTTATTTCTTATGGATTAGGAAAAAAAGTGCCATTGTTACTTTACCTTTGGAGACATCAGCTGCCACTGGTGTCCCTAAAGAAGGGTCCTCAATCTTCTTGCGTTTTCGTTCTGGTTCTGAATCCTTAAAGTCAGATTCTTCACCAACTAAAGTCATTAAAATTTTTAAATAAAAAACGTTATTTAAAATAAATTTACAGACTTTGTACAGTTTACATTAGCTAATCCCTTCCTTCAAAGATTAGTTTATGGCTCACCTTGTTTAATCCTACCTGACCACTCTTCTAAGATTCTTTGATGTAAGGACTAAATAGATAAATCTGTTTAATCTTATTAAATAAATTTAATGGCTGTTTTCAGGCTGGCCACACCCCCTTCAGGGAGGGGGGATCCTGCTGGGGTGCTTGGCCAGCCTGGGTGAGGGGCTGATGGCTGTTTGCAGGCTGGCCAAGCCCCCCAGGCGGGACCCTTACCCCATGAGGGTGTGGCCAGCCTGGGTGAGTGGCTGATGGCTGTTTGCAGGCTGGTCACAGCCCCTTCAGGGTGGGGTCACCCCTGGGGTGCCTGGCCAGCCTGGGTGAGGGGCTGATGGCTGTTTGTAGGCTGGCCAAGTCCCCCAGCAAGGACCCTCACCCCATGAGGGTGTGGTCATCCTGGGTGAGGGGCTGATGGCTTTTTTTCAGGCTGGCCACAGCTCCCAGCCACCCAAGCTCCCAGTGGAGGCTGGCTGGAAGCAGGTATCTGGGATTTATCTATCTTCTTTTTTTATTATTTTTATTTTTTTTTAAAAAAAGTATATTTTATTGATTTTTTACAGAGAGGAAGGGAGAGGGATAGAGAATTAGAAACATTGATGAGAGAGAAACATTGACTAGTTGCCTCCTGCACACCCCCTACTGGGGATGTGCCTGCAACCAAGGTACATGCCCTTGACCGGAATCAAACCTGGGACCTTTCAGTCTGCAGGCCAATGCTCTATCTACTGAGCCAAACCGGTTAGGGCTATCTATCTTCTATAATTGAAACTTTGTTGCCTTTTGCAGAGGCCACAGCCAGCCAGAGCAGGTGGGAAGCTTGGCTTCCTCCATCGCCGGGGCAACCAAGCCTCCAGCTTGCTCCAGCTCCCTGGCTGCCGGCCGCCATCTTGGTTGGGTTAATTTGCATATAGTCACTCTGATTGGCTGGTGGGCATGGCTTGGGCGTAGCGAAGGTATGGTCAATTAGCATCTTTGTCTTTTATTAGTGTAGATTGCCTACTATTCTATTATCCCATTTCATTATATTCCACTATTGCTCTAAATTACAAAAATTAAAAAATCATTATTCAGATCTAATCATTATAAGGCTATACCCCTCCTCCCCCCAACAAGCTATTTCACTATTTTTCTACTTTTCTTCTCTAGTGGTAGATCTAAGACCCCATGCGGTGTTACTCTCTTGTCCCCCTTCAATCAATCCTGCTTTACCTTCACTAATTTGGTAGGCCTCTTCTTTATCTTGCTCTGGTTCTGTCTCAACTGCGTTTTCCAATGGTGGAGTTGTCCCAATTCTAACTCTCTTGGTTGGCATTTTAGCTTAAAAGAAAAAGTCTAATCATTACTTACAGTAACAATATTTAAATTGCTTTTAATGATAAGTAACAATTTTAACATCTTTTTTGAAAACAATACTCAAATTTGGGAAGGAAGCTTATTTCTAATATAAAATAAGAGCATTTTATTTAAAAACATTCAGCATTAGTCTAAGTATTCTTTTATTTTCTGATTTATCTTGTTCCAAACTATATCTTCCTACCTGTGTTCCCTAAGAAGCCTATACATATTTTTCTATTTTGTTACACAAATCTGTGGGACCTTCCTAGTATTTCTTTTTAGTATGGATAACACTTTCAAGATTTCCTTATTGGATATTATTTTGATCTCCCTCAAGTCCTGAAGGTGAGCTGACCTATTATTCTATGCCCTCAAAATATTACTTAACAGTGAAATGGTACCTTCTTAAATTCTTCTAAATCCCAAGTATAAGCAAATACTGGGAGGCGGTCTGGTATAAACAACCTTCTACTTACCAAAGCTAGTTTTCTAAAAACTGCAAATATACCATTTCATTCCAATTTTAATATTGGTACTCTAGTTTGCTTTTTGGTTTTGGTATCTTTTCTTAAGGTATAATAACTTGGGGCGAGGGCTACTCTGTAAGAGAAATCTGTGAAATCTGTACACATTTCCTTGGCTATAACTATTTGTTGGCTTCTTTTATCAATAGAGTAAAAGTATTAGAAATGCTGCAACATGTTTTTAAAATATTTTAAATGTAATACCCTCCTAAAACAGAAAGCAACCACTTCTAAGTATCTACCTGCTAAGTGCCTCTCAGTCATGGTGTTCAGATCTTCTTCCTTAACATTCACACTTACTGGACCCACTTGGGACAAGGCTTCAAGTTTTGTCTTCCTTGTGTCGATAGCTCTCTTTTTCCTATCCCCTCTTTTATCTGTGGGATGTTCATTTTTGCTTTGTGCTAATTCAACTTTTAAATCATCTCCATCTTCCTCTTCTCCAACTTCATCAACAGTAACAAAATTAAGCTCTTCTTTAAGGTTATTAAAATCTGCCACAGAGTCTTCATCCTCTTCATTTACTTCATCCAAAGTCACTAAGTGCAGGTCACTGCTGTCATCCTGTATTTCATCTACAGTAACCAAAGTAGAAGGGTCTTCAGGCATCTGGGAAGAAATGAAGTCAATGGACTCACTTCCAGTATTTTCCTCATTTCCTTTAGTATTTAAAGTGGCAAAATTTAAGTCTGCTGATTCATTTAAAGGTAGCTCCTCTACTTCTCCAATTTCATCCACAGTTACCAAGCGTTCCTGTTTGAGAAGATCTTGTTCTTCAGCCACCGACAGTACAATAACATCTTTAGGTTCACTGTGGGATATGCAATCATCTTGATCAATTAACTCATCTAATGTAAGAAGTGAATTTGAATTTTTTACCATTTCTTCCATATTTATTTCTTCTTCATCAATAACTTCATCTACAGTGACTAGAGCTTGTGCTAGATGTGCAGCTGCATCTTCCTCTTCCCCAATCTCATCCAATGTTACAAAAGATAATTCTCCCTCGACAACATGCGGGGCAGTTTTCCCTTTCTTCTTCTTTACAATAAGTTCAGAGGAAGGGATATTTTTGAGAGCTTCTTTCCTTTTTCCCTTTAGTGGATTCTGTTTGGCTTGTGAAGGATTCACTTCTTCTATAACCTCATCCACAGTAACAAATTCATCCAAATTAAATGGAAATAATGGTTCCTGTTGGAAAGGTTAAAAAAAAAAATCAAAGAATTGTGAATAACTACTAATAAACGGACTACATTTCAAATAGCCCCAGTAAATGTGCATGAAGTATCATTTGTGAGAATTTCAGTGCAAAGAGGTTTCCTAAAGGTTGAAATTAGTTATTTTTAAAAGCCCGAGAAATGAATTAGCTGTAGTTCACAAGGTAAACAATGCCAAGGGTAAAACCCTAGTAATAATCTAATTCCACCTTCACTTAATTTCAATAAGACTATAAATAATTCCTAAATAATGTGCAAGTTTTAAAATATGATGGACAAAAGCATTTATCAAACAATATAATATAAAGAATTCACTGTTCCATATGTTGAATATCACAATGAAGTTAAAAAGTAAATAGCTAATGGGGGGGATGATGACACATTTGTAATACCTTAACTAATAAAAAATAAATAAATAAATTTTAAAAAAGTAAATAGCTACCAAGATAGCTCCATGGGCCAGTTTATATGTAATATATATTTTAAGATATGCAGCACTTAAATATAAAGTTTACATATTGATAAAGTTATATGGAAAATTGCTAAGACCTTGTGGCAAGTATTACTGCACTTACAAAAAAGTAGTACCTATAATTCAAAAAATAATGCCAATAGTAAAGAAAATAAATTCCCAGCAGGCTTTTCCTATAACATTTAGTATGCTATCAATGATTAATTATTAGTACATATAATAATGACATTTGAATATATACCCAGTAATTTGGGGAGGAAGGAATCTGTAAGCAGTTGTATTATCAACTTATTAAGTCAATGGGATAACTATATCTTTACTTCTGCTTCTTAAACTAATATATTCCCTTGCCCCAATAAAATAGGCTCAAATTCTTCCCCTACCAGAGGAAGTAAATAAAATGACTAGGGCCCTAACCAGTTTGGCTTGGTGGATAGAGTATCAGCCTGTGGACTGAAGGGTCCCAGGTTTGATTCCGGTCAAGGGTATGTACTTTGGTTGTGGGCACATCCCCAGGAGGGGGTGTGCAGGAGGCAGCTGATTGATGTTTCTCTCTCATCGATGTTTCAAACTCTCTATCACTCTCCCTTCTTCTCTGTAAAAAATCAATAAAATATATATTAAAAAAATGACTAGGAAAAAATTTTCATGAATGGTGGAATCCTAAAATAGCAAACATAAAATGTAAGCTGTATGCTTGGCTGAGTACCAGAAAAATAAATAAATCATAGAGCCCATCCATTTACCAAAATGACCACCTTTTTGGAAGTGTAGAAAAATGAGGGGAAGACTTCAGTCAAGCCCCAGTCTCCTTTTCACATATCATTTTATTCTGTGTTTATAACCTATTCTTGTCAATATGAGATTAAAGGCATTTTCCTACTCTAATTCTCTTTCTGTCCCTGGGTAACTTTTTGCCCTGCATCAAGAACACAAACTAAGGGGGAGAAACCAAGATGGTGGCATAGGTAAACACCAAAAATTGCTGCCTCCGACAACAACTTCAAAAATACAACGAAAAGACAAAACGGACATCATCCAGAACCACAGGAAGGCTGGCTGAGTGGAAATTCTACAACTAGAAGGAAAGAGAAAAGCACACTGAGACCCAGAGGAGCTGCAGAAGTAAAGTGCAGAGGTACAGAGGCTTGCGCGCGCGCGCGCATAGGGGCAGGCACCTGAGGACCTGGCTGTCTCTTTGAATCGGGAGGGAGTCACAAGCTCCCGACTGCTCTGAACTCCAGTTCCGGGAGGTCTCTGGGGATCCAGGACTCATACGGGGAGAAACTGGACTGTCTGGCAGCAGGCAGAACTTGGAACTTGAGGGCGGCTTTCCCTCAGAGGTGCTTGCAGCAATTACCAAGACACTGAGACATGGGGCCCCTTAGGGTAGGGCTGAGGATCAGCAATAGCTGCTTGCTCTGCTCTGTTGCTTCCGAGACCCCGCCCCACCCAGGCTGCGGCAGAAGCTTTTGCATATGAATGCCCTGGCCCTTTGCAATCTGAAAAGTACCTAACAAACTGCAGCTGGGCCAGACAGACCCAGAACTTCCAAGAGAAGACCCAAGGCCCCACAGCAGCTTGCATTGCTTCACAGCTGGGCCTCATCTGGGCACCTCCAAACCCCCCAAAAAAGGAAGGGGAATCTGCAGATCTCTTCGTAGCTCCTGCTGGGTAGCCTTAGGCAGAGGCTAAATTAGCTCCTCCTTAGAACCAAGAGCCATTGTACCCAGTGGTCAGAGTGGGACCATCCAGATTACAACTCCTCAGATCCATAAGGAACACACTCAGGGGGCAGACTCAGTGAGCACCAAAGCCCCACTGAAGCAAGTCTTGCCCCAGAAGGGTGTCTTCAGCACAGAAGTTCTCCCACTGCAGACACAGCTGATTCTCACAGCCAATTGGCCTGAAGGTCAATTCCTCCCAGTGACACCTACAACAATCAAGGCTTAACTACAACAAGACTGTGCACACAGCCCACAAAGGGGTGCACCAAGAGTGTCCACCTCAGGTAATTGGGGAGACTGAGCCACTGGGCCCTATAGGACACCTAGCACAGAAAGCCACTCTATCAACACAGGGAAGCATAAAAAATGCGGAGACAAAGAAACAGGACACAAATGACAGAAATGGAGGAAAGCAAACTACTGGATACAGAGTTCAAAACCACGTTTGTAAGGTTTTTCAAGAATTTTATGGAAACCGCCGATAAATTTAGTGAGACCCTGGAGGATATGAAAAAAGACCAACTAGAAATTAAGCATACACTGACTGAAATAAAGAATAATATACAGAGATCCAACAGCAGACAAGAGGATCCCAAGAATCAAGTCAAAGATTTGAAATATGAAGAAACAAAAAATACCCAACCGGAAAAGCAAAAAGCAAAAAGAATCCAAAAATATTAAGATAGTGTAAGGAGTCTCTGGGACAACTTCAAGCGTACCAACATCAGAATTATAGGGGTGCCAGAAGATGAGAGAGAGCAAGGTATTGAAAACCTATTTGAAAAAATAATGACAGAAAACTTCCCCTACCTGGTGAAAGAAATAGACTTACAAGTCCAGGAAGCGCAGAGAACCCCAAACAAAAGGAATCCAAAGAGGACCACACCAAGACACATCATAATTAAAATGCCAAGAGCAAAAGACAAAGAGAGAATCTTAAAAGCAGCAAGAGAAAGAGAGTCAATTACCTACAAGGGAATACCCATACGACTGTCAGCTGATTTCTCAACAGAAACTTTGCAGGCCAGAAGGGAGTGGCAAGAAATATTCAAAGTGATGAAACCAAGAACCTAGATTACTTTATCCAGCAAAGCTATCATTCAGAAGTGAAGCCAGATAAAGAGCTTCACAGATAAGGAAAAGCTAAAGGAGTTCATCACCACTAAACCAGTATTATACGAAATGCTGAAAGGTATCCTTTAAGAAGAGGAAGAAGAAAAAGGTAAAGATACAAATTATGAACAACAAATATGCATCTATCAACAAGTGAATCTAAGAATCAAGTGAATAAATAATCTGAGGTACAGAATGAACTGGTGATTATAATGAATCAGGGACATAGAAAGGGAATGGACTGACTATTCTTGGGGGGGAAAGGGGAGTGGGAGATGCGGGAAGAGACTGGACAAAAATCGTGCACCTATGGATGAGGACAGTGGGTGGGGAGTGAGGGCGGAGGGTGGGGAGGGAACTGGGAGGAGGGGAGTTATGGGTGGGGGGGAAAGAGGAACAAATGTAATCTGAACAATAAAGATTTAATAAAAATAAAAAAGAACACAAACTAAGGACTTGTATGCACGCCTATAAATAAGGATAAGCAATGGACACAGTCACTAGGGGCGTGGGGGGAGGGTATGTGCCAGGGAGTAGGGGAGGCTCAGGGGAGGTCAATGAGGGAAAAAGGAGACATATGTACTACTATTTGTAATACTTCAAACAAAACAAAAACAACAACAAAAAACCCCACAAACTAGCCTAGTTCAAGGTAAAAAACAAATTGGTAATAGGGTCCAAAGAAAATAAAACATCTCATTCCTATCCTTTGTTCTATATATATCAATTTAATTATTACAGGAGAGAGACAAGTTATAAGGTAGATGAACTCTTCCATGGATGGATAGAACAGAAGGGTTTAATAAACTATTTCTCACCTCTTTAGATTTGGAACTTCTACCAGTGGTGCTTTTAGGATTCTTGGTGTTTTGCCCAACCAAAGTCTGAAATATTAAGTAAAAAAATATAGAAAAAAAAAGAATTTACAACTAGGTTATTAGTGTTCTTTAAAAAGGGAAAGAGAATTCAATCAACAAACATTATCCAAACACATTCAGTTATGCCAATATTTACCAGGTATACCAAACTAAGTCACCAGTTAATAACAGTGTAGGCATAATCTATAAGTTGTAGTTAAATTCAGTTTTACTGACCTTTTCCAACAATATCTAAGTTGGGCAATCAGTAAGCTGATAAATAAAGCTTCAATTTCAAAAAGAAAAGTTTCCCATTCAGAAGCAGAGTACTAAGTCACTTCAGGAGACTCACTGAAGACTTTATTTTTAAAACACAAAGTTAAGTTTCTGACCACATTTTATCCAAATAAAGCTTTCCAAACCTGTTAATAATTATGAACTTGAGCTTATTATTCTAAATGTCTATCAGCTTAGATCAATGGAACCAGAAAGAGAAATGGAAGCTTGGGAGTAAAGTGAGATGAAGTATAAAACAAGATTACATCTACTCCAAAGCTACAACAAGAGAGCTAATCACTTCAAAAATACATTGAGCCATTCTTCCTACCCTCCTCACCTTATTGTTGCTGTCATCCCGTTTCATGGTGGAAGGTCTAGCCTCTGTTTCCTGAGACTGTTTTGTAATATCCCTGTAATCCAGTTTAGAATCCTTGTCTTGCAGAGCTGAGATCCTTCCACTGCCTCCTCTGGTAATACCGCTTTGAGTAGATTTGATTTTACTGCTGTTTTCAGCCAACCTGGCACTTGTAGGTTTAAGACCCAATTCCTTGGCTGAAAGTTTCTTTTCAGCATTTATTTGATCTCTGAGTACAGGTTTTAGAAAACTTTTCTGGTTTTCAGATTTGGAAGCTGTAGTTTTTGCCTTTGGAGAAGAGACCATACCAGCCTTGATGCTTG
Organism: Myotis lucifugus; assembly: GCF_000147115.1. Classification (NCBI taxonomy): domain Eukaryota; kingdom Metazoa; phylum Chordata; class Mammalia; order Chiroptera; family Vespertilionidae; genus Myotis; species Myotis lucifugus. Next base: position 83,857 of record NW_005871234.1, on the reverse strand, counting down.
ATTTACTGCTAGGTGCATTTGATGTAGCCAGCATACTAGTTTTACTAGTTTCATCAGGCTTACTGGCCTGGCACACTCCTTTACTTGGGTATGCCTTGACCCCAGTGTTTTCTGCAGGTTTTTCTTTCATTGCTACCGCAATCTTTTCCACCTTCTCTGCAACCATCCTAGCATCATTCTTTTCAGCCTTCTCTGTTCCTATTTGCAGATCCATTTTGGTTTCCTTAGTATTAAATTCATTCTCCTCCTGTTCATCCATGTTACTTTTTTCAGAAATTCCGTTTTTGCTCATTGTCTTCTCATCCCCAGTGGAAATTCCTGGTACCAGGGTCACAACACAAGTAGATGGTACTATTTCTGAAACAGTTTCATGTTTGTCCACTTCAGCTATAGCTTCTATCATAGCCTGTGTAATCCCAGAAAAGAAGTCTTCTGCTTCAGATGGAGATTCTTCTAGAATTCCTTGGATGTTCCTTTCTTCTATAAATGCACTGTCAGATGTTGCTAATTCTGTTTCAGCTTTAATAATTTCTGCCTCTTCCTTCCCAAAGTCACTGGTATACACCTGCTGATTTAAAACAGACTCCTCTACATTTTCGGTGAATAATTCAATATTGGTTGGAATGGATTCTACAAGAGGAATTTTCACTTTGACCTCCTCCCCTTGAGTTTCAATTTCCAACGTTTCAATAGCAAAGTCAGAGTCACATAGTATTCTGTCAGGTTCTTCCTCACAAAACTCTTCCTGTTGTACAGAAGTTTCTGTTTGAATGCTGGGAATAGTTTCTTCTTCAACCTCACTAGGTTTAACAGAGGGACTATCAGCTGCTGTTTGCACCTCACTTTCATCAACTGGACTGTTTTTCAAGTCAGGGCTAAAAGTATTTAAAAACAAACAAAAAAGAACACAAACAAAAACACAAACAAAAATCAAACTATGATGAGAATTCAACCATCATAAATAATCCCGTTGATGCCAATTGTTAAGAGTTCCTAATGCATTAATAATAAGCATAGGGAAATCCAGCCAATCAGCATTAAAATGGTTAAGATGCCTTGATGTAAATATGTAAACAATATAAAAATTTTAAAGAGATCCTCCAGTGCATTGAAGATTTCTTTTTAGTTCAAAGGAAACGGCAAAATTATAACCATTGATCAGATTCTTGTACTCATCTAAGCTATAATAAATTTTTTCCTTCTGTGTTAAATTTGCATCTTATTATTAGGTCCTATCTTTCTAACAGTGGTAACTGAAATAATAAAATATATATGTAGCTTTACAATAAAACTAATAATCTACACATTGAAATCTAAAACCTTACCTAAAAGGAACAACATAAACAGAAACTGATAGTAAGTCACCTCTTTCTTTTTTGGGGGATGAAACAGATTTGTTTTAAATTTCCCAAGAACTGTATTTATTACTAATACTTAAAACATTCCTTGGAAGTTTTAATGCTCTGTTGGATATTTAAAGTTAGAGATGAAACTGATAGTAGTGTCACCCTAACATAAATATGAGGTCTTATTATAAAATATGTACCTTTGGCTATATTATGAGAAGAAATATGTTAAAAGAAATATTTTCAGTTATAGAGAATAATATACAATTCCAATACATAACTTAAAAATGTAAGTAAAATTATTCAGAATAAATGGAGGAAATAAATGTAACTGATCTTATTTCATTGTGGTCTTTCCAAATGAAAGGTAAGCAAAAGTGTGAGTCTATAATTAAACTACTTTCGTTGAGACAGAGACAGAATAAACTATATTAATGTTCCAAAGATCAGACGTAATTTTGAAGAGTAACAAGGAAAATCCAAGCTTCTGAAGACAGTGTCCAGCATGTTATCAACACAAATTGAAGTTCAACAAATACATTCACTTAATTACATCAGAAGCAGCAGGTTGGAGGAAGACACCAGACAGAAAGTGGTCATGCCACATCAACACCTCATAGTAAAGAGTATCTACATTTTCCCCCCTACTTTAAAAAACAGGTGGTGATGAGATACCCCTATGATATGCTTCTTAAGAGGTGGCCATATATCCTTTATTGAACACAAGATAATGTGTATCTGTGTCCTGACATGTTAATAATATTTTAGAAGTTTGGAAAAAGTGCTATCACATAAGGGTCTAATAACTGGAGGCAGTAAACTAGTCCTCTCCCTAAAATTGGTAAGTTTAAACTTCCAAAGGAGAAAACTTTTTTAAGAGATCAGAAAAACACCTTTTGAAAAAAAGTGTAAAGGCAAAGAGGCTGAGGAATTTAAGTTAAACAGCCAGTAACCATAGACCTTAATCAATACATTTATTCATTTATATAAGCATATAAGCTACCCTTCACACGCTGAAAGGGTTTAAATGTTGTTTTAAATAATTCACACCCCTTACATTAAAAAATACCAATGGCTAATTTTAAGTGTTCCAAATTTTTAGGACTAGCACAAATATGACAAAGACAAGAAAAAGTTGTGACATTCAGTTACAGCAGTTACATAAATATGATTTCTCAAAATACAAACATTTTGTTTTTAAATCACAAGACTCATTTCCAATGATAAGGATAAAATTCAAATTTCTGCCTCATTACACAACTGTGTATAAACCCTAAAGCCTTTACAAATTAAGGCTATTACAAAAACACCGATCTACTGGTCTAGAAGACTAGCAATGCGGATTTTGATTCCTGGCTCTAGAATACAGCAAGTCCTTCCCCTTTGCCATATTTAAAGTTTGTCAATTAAAAAAAAGCTATTATCTTTTCTATAAAATGAATCACTATGCAGCAGTTCCATATTTCAAACAGAGAGCATAGACCTACTTGGAAAATGGCTCAATTCCATATTTGTTCTTGTGCATGGTTTTTTTAAAAATTACAGTGCTTTCTTCAAGAATTCATTTACCAAAAATTAGTATCTAGTTTTCTGGCTAATATGGGAAAAAGTCTCAATATTCATCTAGTTAGCTTAGAAAGTCAGTTTGAAATGTCAAATACATGTAATTATTAACATTAGAAGTCAAACAATCAGTCTTTCAGAAGATCAAAGGAAAACAATCATATTCTGGGAAATGGCACAAAAAATTGGTCCCAGGAAGGCATTCAGGATACAAGTATTAATTTCCCACCCTCTGCCCACCCCCCCCCCCCGCCCCCATAACACCAGAGTTTCAAATCTTCAGAAAAGGCATACAAGAAAAGCTGGGCATGAGAACAAATGGTAAGACTATACCATACAATATACAAGAAACTTTAGACTGAGACTTAACAATACTGAAGATTAGTGTTTATTTCAGAGTGCCACTGGATACTTCCCAACATTATGAATGAATTGGTGAAAATCTTGTGTCCTTATTTTGAGCCTTAATCACATGATAAATAATGTTACATGGGGGAAGACGAGAACAGGCAAAATGTAGTTATTATTATATTATTAATATATTCATGTGAGATATCCTTTCAGTAGAAAATATATTTAAATACTTCAACTATAAACAAACAGGCAAAAAAGCACCCATATTTTCTCAGAATCAGTTTAACTCCAATAAAGAAATGTGAAGTATTTGGGCTAAAACCCGCATTTTTTTTTCTAATGTCATATAAGTCAGAAAAAAACTGAGTGCAAAATGGGAATTAAAAAGTTATTAGTGCTAGATTTTTTTAAATTGATGTTTAAGATTAGACAATTATCTCTAAATTCATTAAGAAATATATTTTGATTTTAAGTCAAAACGAGAGGGAAAAAAATGACCAAAACACAGATGATGCCTATTCCTGCAGACCTGAAAGAAATTTTGTCAGATGAAATATATAAAATAGAATTTTCAAAGAGTTTACTTACTTACCAGCCAGAGTTACTGTGGCCAAACTGTAGGTCTATCTTTACTACATGTGGCATTGTTACTTATTAAGCCATTCATGGGCTTTTATATCAAACACTGCTTTTGGTATTACTTCTTAGGCATATGAATTGGTATGATGTACAACTTAAAGTTTGTGCCGACACATACATCAAATCTATTGCTTCAAGTCACCAACATATTTTAATGTACTCATAACCCTCTATCACTTAAAAGTCTCATTTTATAAATATTAATTACTGAGAAGAAAAATCAGTAGAACTTCCTATTTTTCTGTTCTTCAGGCATCTTACAATTAGTGCATCAAATAAAATAAACTCTCCACATTTTAAGCACTTTCAAAATGCTCATACTTAAAAGCTCTTACTACATTAATTCCAACAAATAAGGGTAAATTACATTAATTATATAAGGGAAGGAAAAAGAGTTTAAATTCGTAAATCCCAATAAAGAGTAGTAACAGGGAGATTAGTCATTGGTGGGGCAAAGGTGGTGATATGAGTGGATTCATCAGGAAGAGAGAGTGACTAAAAAGACAATGTGGTCAAAACAAAGCTGTGAGTGAGTCACTACTTTGTGTAGGTTCTGAAGAACAAACTTTCATCCTCTGAAAATATAAAGCGGGATACATATTACTGTTTTATAAATATCCCTTTCCACACCCCAGCTGTTTTTAAAAAGTATCAAAATACACACTGAACATTACCTTTTTGGTTTTAAGTGTAAAATTTTAAAAGATTATGCAAAAAGATTGAAGTATTATCATTGTAACTATTTTGGAAAAGAAAATCTAACATGAAGAATATAAAACTGATCACAGAGTCGAGTTGTTTAAGAGTCTTAGCAAAACATTTAATAAAGAAGTCATATTTACATATTTAACTCAAATTGTGTTTATACAGTTTTTCTAAAAAAAAAAAAAAATCTGTAAATACCGAGACAAAAAACAAAAACAAAAATCACCCCCTTGGTCAACAAAACCAAAAGAGAAAACCACAATACTTAAATATATACAAAATGAACATGTAAAATAAGAAATTTTTGCTACAGGTGAACAATTACTACAAAATACAGAAATGAAATGCAGTAATTAACTAAATACTAGATGAAAATGTTAATATACTTAAAGCCACATACCTTTCTTTTCCTAGTTCTTGGTCTTTCTCAGCTTGAGCCTGTAACATAATTCCACATTTTAGTAGAGCCTATTATACTAAACTTTAAGTATTTAACCCATCAATGCAATGATTTCAATTCTTAAAATCTAAGCAAAAATAAATAAATAAATAAATAATAAAAAAAAAAATAACAAACTACACTTAAAATATATTAAAATTAAAGTTAATTTTCAGTGTTCACATAACTATCAGATTCTAGATAGGTTATAGAGAAAAACTTCTCAATTAAGGTTATGTTATAGAGAAAAACTAACAATAGCAACTAATGAGAAAAAAATGTTTCCTTAGTGTTGACATAAATAGGAAATAAACTTTTAACTTTAAAAACCTGGAAATACCACCTTTAGCTAAGAATAAAAACAATCAATCTGAAATATCAACATCTTCACATTGTGCAATTATTACTGGAAAAAAACTTCTATTCATAAGGGAAACTAGTTGACTTGAAGAAGTATTCTACTCAAAAACACCTAGAAAAGTTGGACAAAATTTAACAATAATCTTTTAGACACATATCCGAACCACCAAGAAATATGAGAAATCATATTATTTGGGGCCCAAAATGGAAGCAGGAATTAAAATTCAGTGTCTATGTACCAAACACTAGGCTAGGCACTTAGGATATATCACAGTGAGTGAACAAACCAAGCAAAAATATATGCCCTTTATTTATTTTAATTTCCTTTTAGTTAATTGAATTTATTGGGGTGACATTTGTCAACAAAAACATACAGGTTTCAGGTGCACCATTCTACAACATATCACCTGTACACCATACTGTGTGTTCACCACCCCAAGTCAAGTCTCCAGCCATCACCAGTTCTCTCTCCTATACCCTCCTCCATCTCCACCCTACAATCACCACACTGCTGTCCACATCCATGAGTTCTCTTTTTATTTTTTTCTCAATCTCTTCACCCCCCACAATCTCCCACACAGATGTCAGCCTGCTCTCTATATATGCCCTTTAAAGTTTACACATGCTAGCTGGAGGCTTTTTCTGTGGGAATTGTGTCCTCTGAGCTGAGAATTATCTTCCTCCATATTCGGTCAAATTAAAACCTCAGACTTTTACTTAAAAAAAAACAACTGAGTAATGTGCCCAGAGAGAATTCCTGGTGTGGGAGTCCCAGAGAAAAGGCGTTCTTTACTGAGGTATCTGGTGGGATATCTAGACTATATCGTAATGATTTATGACTGAAATTAAAGATGGCAGTTGATAAGCTCCATCCACAGTGTTTCCATACAGTTTATATGACAGTAGAGGAAATCTATACCAGATACCTTTAATTAGCTAATTTGCTTCTTTATTCATAAATAGATAAAAGAAAAAACATACAAATGCACAAAAGTGAACAAGTATATTAAAATGGCTGAGTGTATTACAGACAACTGAAGAGCTTTAAAAACACCTCTAAAGAATATCCTCTCTAAAGAATTTTTCTAAGAAAAATTCAACAAGATATGTATCACCTGCAAAATTGGTATAGGTGTTATTTCCAGAAAAACAGAACATTAAAACTGAAGACAAGAAAAAAAGTTAAAGAAATAATAGGAGGAAAACATTCACCAGATCCAGGAACACAGTAATCTTTAGACTTTCATAAATTCCTTCAGCCACATAAGCAGGATCTAGAAAATAAGTTCCAAACTAAGATAAAATCTTGCACACTGCACTAGCCCTATGATCATCCTTGAAGACTTTTGAATCACCAATGTTCTTAACACCTTCGCTTTTCTAAAAACCTCTTGATTTATTCATGGCGCTTACTTCCTTCAGATCTCTCACTTAACTCTACCTCAGAGGGTCTATTCCTGACCACTCTAAAATACACATATTCCCATCCATCACTCGCTATCCTTTTATCTTGATTTGTCTCCATAGCACGTCATTGCACTTTTTACCACTGGACATTATATATACACTGGGGCCTTGACTTAACGAGTGTCCCAACTAACGAGTTTTTTGAGATACCAGCTGTCTCTCTGCCGATTTTTTGCATTGAGTTGATAGAGTGATTTGAGTTAACGAGCTCCTTAACAAACTCGGTCTCGGAATGAATTGAACTCGTAAGTCAAGGCCCCACTGTAGTTCTTATCTGTTTATAGTCCATCTCCTCCACTAAATAAGTTCTTTGAAGACTGGGACATTGATTCCTCTGTCATCAATGTATTCCAATGTCTAAAGTAGGCTGGCATAGGATGTCTGACTGCAGCTTAGGCCTGCTCCACGCTGGCAAGTGGACATCCCCCGAGGGCTCCTGGGCTGCCTGATGCAATGAGGTTTAAATAAAATCAAAAAGTAATACCGAAATCCATTTGACACTTACAAAACCAACTCCAAAATGCCTTCATAATCCTGCTAAACATATTAACAGTGCTTGAGCCTAGTTTAGATATAACGAAGTTTAGCTTCCGTGTCACACCACTACAAAGGTGATCATGGAAGGATTCATATTTAACAGTTTACTGCCCACACATACTTTCTGCAGAAAATTATTGACAGTGCACTCTAGCAAACAATAAAGTAATCCAAGAGAGTGGGAGATACAGCATCCAAGAAATAACAAAAATAACTCAGAGCATGAAAAAATAATCAAAAATCAAAGATGTACCATTGCATTAGCTTCCTCACTCCCAAGCTCCAAGGGCCCTTCCTTTACCTTTCTAACTTTTTTCCCTAAGTCCATTCCTTCTACAAACCACTTTTTTCTACCTCCATGATTTTATAAATAAATAAATAAACACACACACACACACACACACACACACACACACACACACACACACACATATACTAGAGGCCTGGTGCATGAAATTCATGCACTCAGGGGGGTCTCTCAGCCTGGCCTGCACCCTCTCACAGTCCAGGAATCCTCGGGGGATGTCCCTGTAGGGAGCGGGCCTAAGCCATCAATCAGACCTCCTTAGCACTGCCACGGAGGTGGGAGAGGCTCCCACCACCACCGCTGCACTTGCCAGCCATTAGTCTGGCTCAGGGCTTCTGGCTGAGCGGTGCTCCCCCTGTGGGAGCACACTGACCACCAGGGGGCAACTCCTGCATTGAGCATCTGCCCCCTGGTGGTCAGTGCGCATCATAGTGCTCAGTCGTTCTGCCATTCAGTCGATTTGCACATTAGCCTTTTATTATATAGAATATATCTAGTCTAATAAAAGAGAAACATGCAAATTGACCGTACCCCCGCTATACGCACAAGCCACGCCCACAAGGCAATCAGGAGCGAATACACAAATTAACCCAACTAAGATGGCGACGGCCACAGAGCTGGAGTGAGCAGGAGGCTTGGGTTGCCCCTGGCAATGGAGAAAGCCAAGCTTCCTGCCTGCCCTGCCAGCCCTGAGCTCCATTCAAGGCTACAAAGTTTAAATTATAGAAGATAAATAAATCCTCGATACCTGCTTCCAGCCCACAGCCGTGGCCAGCTTGAAAACGGCCATCAACCCCTCACCCTGGCAGGCCAGGCACCCCAGCAGGACCCCCCCACCCTGAAGGGGATGTGGCCAGCCTGAAAACGGCCCTCAGCCCCTCACCCAGGCTGGCCAGGCACCCTAGCGGGACCCCAACCCTGATCCAGGACACCCTTCAGGGCAAACGAGCCGGACCTCACCCATGCACCAGTCCTCTATCCTATATTATGAAAGGGTAATATGCAAATTGACCCTAACAGCAGAACCACTGGGAATGACTGGTCACTATGACACAAACTGACCACCAGGGGGCAGATGCTCAATGCAGGAGCTGCCCCCTGGTGGTCAGTGCGCTCCCACAGGGGGAGCTCTGCTCAGCCACAAGCCAGGCTGATGGCTGCCAGCACAGCGGTGATGGTGGGAGCCTCTCCGCCTCCTCAGCAGCGCTAAAGATGTCCAACTGCAGCTTAGGCCTGCTGGCAAGTGGACATCCCCCAAGGGTTCCCAGGCTGCCAGAGGGATGTCTGACTGCCAGCTTAGGCCCGATCCCCCCCGCCCCCCGAGGGTCCCAGACTGCGAGAGGGCACAGGCCGCGCTGAGGGACCCCCCCCCCCGGTGCACAAATTTTTGTGCACCAGGCCTCTAGTATATAAATAAAAATAAATAAATGTATGGTTGCTTTACAAAGAAAATGGCAATAAATTTAGGACAGGGTTCAGAAGAATAGCTTTAAGAATATATTCTATCCTATCAAATAATAGACAAACATGGTAATTGACCGTACCTTCGCTACACCTCCCATTGGCTAATCGGCACAATATGCAAATTAACCACCAATAAAGATGGCGGCTAATTTGCATACTGCAGGCAGGGCGGGACAGTGGCATCCCGCCTGCCCTGCTGCTACCTGGGCCTGCTATCAGCAACCCGGGGCGGTGGGCATCCATGTGCGACCCTACCTGGGGTGGCTGGGCGGAGCAGCAGCGATTGGCCGGCCTGCCCAGGCGTCCCATGTGCGACCCAACCTGGGACGGCACCCCAACCCCCGGATCAGCCCTGCCGTGTGCATGACCTGGGGCGGCGCCCCAACCCCCAGATCGGCCCTGCCGTGTGCACAACCCGGGAGGCAGGGCAGGCACCGAGGGATCGAGCCTGCCATCTGCCACCTGGGGAGCGGGCCTCAGCCAGCAGGTGGTTATCTCCCGAGGGGTCCCAGACTGTGAGAGGGAACATGTGGGGCTGATGGAGGGACACCCACCCCTCCCTCCCCCGCCAGTGCACAAATTTTTGTGCTCTGGGGCTCTAGTTTAAGTTATGTGACCTAAATAACAATAAAGACAATCTTCTTTCAACAACAAAAAACAATTCCTAAACTATACAGGAAAGCCATATTCTAAAATAACAAAGAAAACAAAAACATATCATTTTGAGAAATGACTGGGAATATAAGTCACTTCCGAGCATACAAGTTATAGACATATATTTCCTTCTTTATAGATACCCTCTCATCACTACTGAATTCTGCACTAAATCTATATATATAAAACCCTAAGCAACCGTTCAACCGGTCTCTATTACACATACTGACCACCAGTGGGAAGACACTCAATGCAGGAGCTGTCCCCTGGTGGTCAGTGTGCTCCCACAGCAGGAGTGCCACTCAGCTGACAGATGTGCACCAGCTCATGGCTGGCAAGAACAGGTGCTGCGGCATGAGTCTCTCCCGCCTCCAGGGCAGCACTACTGCAACAGGTGCAGAGCGGCTGGGATGAGCAGGAGCGGCACGGTGCCCGGAATGGGCTCAGGCTCCTCCCAGGCTGCCTGCCGCTTTGCGCACTACTACCTCCCCCGAGGGGTCCCAGATTGTGAGAGGGCGCAGGCTAGGCTGTGGGACCCCACTGGTGCACGAATCCTCGCACCGGGCCTCTAGAATGTTCATAATCAAGATGTCAAAAAAATGCAGACATTGGTTTTCAGTACTCAGAATTAAGCTTTCGTGCTTCATATGCTGTAAACCATAATTACAGAACTAAAGACTGAAATGTACTACATGTAGAAGTAACTTAACAGATAACAAAAATGGGGAGGACCATTTGAAGACAGGGTAATAAAAGAATGTTATAATTCATTATAAACATGATAAATTAAAAACTATTATTTAAAAACTCTGGGAGCAGGAATCACTTCAACTTCATATCTAATCCCTACCTTAGGGCTTTTATTCTTATACTAGAGGCCCAATGCACAAAATTAGTGCAAGGGGCTCGGCCCCCACCGCTGTGGCCCCTGCTGCCACGGCTTCGTCCAGAAGGTTGTCTGGAAGGACGTTTGGTCTAATTAGCACATTATGTTTTTTTATTATTATAGATAGACCATTACAATACCTTGAAGTCTACCTGCCTCTACTATCCAATATGTCTTTTATTGAATAGATAAAATAGACACTATGTGTGACATGCTCAAGATCACAAGGCTAAGTTATTAGTGATGTAGCTAAGACTTTTACAATAAGCCAAATGGGATTTCCAATCTCCTAAGATGTAAGAATAAGATTCTGAGTAAGGGCTCAGGAAGTAAAGTAGTAATGTAGACAGAGGTTTTATGTAATTTCTGAACTTAGTTGAACAAAGCAATAACTTTAAAATGTATTAAAAAAATTTAAAAAACACAATGTTCTGTTGAGAAACAAGGACTAAAAATTTCCAAATTTTTATGAAATAATCAGGTGAAACAACTCCTTCAATTTGTGCTTGGTCAGTACCTACTATGATGCATTTACTTATAGGAGCTCTATTTAATTTGGTTTTAATGTGAATTTTCATTTTCTTGAGCTACACAAGATTTTTAGCATGTTAACAAACAGAAAACATTCAGTCACCAAATATAAGCCCTACTGTTTACCCGCTGCTACTGATACACATACAATTAAACGGTTAGAAAACATGAATTTGAATTTCAAAGGTGGACTATTTGTAGTTTTCACACATGTATTATTACTGCATAAGCCAAGAACCTGTAAAATCTTATTTCTTATACAAGAAGAAAGTTTATAATAAGTATAATTTAAACAAATAAAAGAATAAAACAACTTCTTTGTACCAGGGCAAAGCCAAAATGAACTCAAAGTAGTCTCTGCATTCTGGAGATAACCATATTACACAAATGGAATCACTCTACACATATGTCCAAAGTAAGTTTTGTGCTAATTTTCCAAAATTACCTCAATTTATTCTCAAATTTATACTGCTCCATAAAATAAAAATTAGAACAGTGATTGCAAAACAAATTTTTAAATGAAAGAATCTAAATGGAGAACCAGTTGGATTACTGTCCAAGAATATAATTCTTGAAATTACCTTCAATGTAAATCACATAGCTTTGGGAGAATGACCTTTATGCTTTATTTTCTAAAAGCATACAAGTTGAATCAAAAAAAATCTTACCTCTAACGAGTTCACCTTTGGAGATAATGTACAGGTCAATACACAGTCACCTATGTTCTGTGGATTTTGTTTCAGAAAGCTGTACATTGACTGAGCAGATTCAGGACTATCTAACTGAAGAATTGCCTTTGGAGAAGATAAAAAAAAGGTAAGAATAGTTCCTAAAAACATTAAAAAAAGAATTACCGTATCATCCAGAAATTCCACTATTTGGTATATACCCAAAAGAATTGAAAGCAGGGACTTGAACAAATATTTGTATATTGATGTTCATTATTCACAACTAGAGGCCTGGTGCACGAAATTCATGCATGGGTAGGGTCCCTAGGCCTGGCGGGCGATCAGGGCTTTCCTTCCCTGGCTGCCGACTGCCAGCCGGGGCCTTCCTTTGTTCCGCGCCGCCCCTGGTGGTTAGTGCACGTCATAGTGAGTGAGCGAACTCTTGGTCTTCCGGTCAAACTCCCGAGGGAACACTTTGCATATTAGCCTTTTATATATATAGAAGATAGCCAAAAGGTGACAGCAATCCAAGTATTTATCCAAAGTGTGGTATATACGAACAATGGAATATTATTCAGCCTTAAAAAGAAAATTCTGATATATGCTATCACACATGTTGGGAGACATTATGCTAAGTGAAATAAGCCAGTTACAAAAGGACAAATACGGTATGATTCCACTTATATGAGGTACCTAGAGTAGTCAAATTCATAGAGCAGTGGTTCTCAACCTTCCTAATGCCGCGAGCCTTTAATACAGTTCCTCATGTTGTGGTGACCCCCAATTTCATTGTTACAAATTGAACATAATTAAAGCATAGTGATTAATCACAAAAACAATATGTAATTATATATGTGTTTTCCGATGGTCTTAGGCGACCCCTGTGAAAGGGTCGTTCGACCCCCAAAGGGGTTGCGACCCACAGGTTGAGAACCGCTGTCATAGAGACAGAAAGCAGAATGATAGAATGGTGGCTGCCAGGGGCCAGGAAGAGTGAGAATGTGGAGTTATTGTTTAATGGAAAGATGGATAGTGGTGATGATTGCACAATGTGAATATGCTTAATGCCACTGAACTAACATTTAACTATAGTTAGGTAGTAAATTTAATGTTATTTTACAATAAAACATTTTTTAATTTTTAAAAGTATGAATATATGTTTTTCCAGATTTCAAACATGTGATTTAAAAGGTAAGATTAATCCTTATTTCAAAGTAAACAAGAGAAAACAATTCTTAAAATGTTGCAAAGTCAAGGCAAAATTGAAAAGGAGTGTGGCTCAGTTGGTTGGAGCATTGTCCCGACACCTATTGGTTCAATTCTGGGTAAGATCGCTGATCGGGGTGTGTGCAGAATTCAAATTATAAAACAAAAAGTTAACTAAGCAAAGTAGGGGATGAGGAAGAACCAATAGAATTAAAAATGTCTAAAGTAATATTTAGAATTCCTTATGCCATCTGTCATCTCTCTTCCATCCTATATCACTATTTCTAAAGTATCAAACATGTTCTGTGTATCAGTTAGAAGCATGTCAAAGAAATTAATAACTAGTTGTTGGTCAATTAGCTACTTTTTATAAAGCAAGTATTTCCAACTTTCATATGAAACCCTAATTTTCTACGTAATATAAGGTTGATCAAAATCTGCTTTTAATGGACATGTATCTGAATTAAACATTAAACACAGAGGGCATAGCAAATGTAAAGAAGTTAATGTCTTTTAAGGGAAGAAACCAAAGCACAAAAGGAATGATCATTTTATACTTCTTTCCATATAACTAAACAAAGAGACCCAACTCTCTATGTGTTTTATGGCTGGAAGGGACTTTAGAAAACACCTGGCAACACCGTTTCATTTTACAAATAAGAAGTGTAAACCAACTTAGCCAAGGTATAAAGGTGGTTAAAGCTAGATGAACTCAAGTCTAAAACTTCCCCATAAGTTAATGCTCTTTGCACTACAGTATCTTTCATCTGTTGTGCCAGTTTTATTTCCCCTTAAAACTAGGTTCTAGGAGAGAGAAAGATCATCTCTTCCTTCTTGTCACAGCCCAAAGAAAATACACTCATCTATCTGCTATGAGGCTGAATAATGCTTATAGGTGCTTCGGTTCAGAAGCTGAATTAAAAGTTGCAGACCATAATAATATAGGATTTAGTTTTATATTCTTTACAGAACACACAGATAAAAATAGAAGGGACTTTGTTACCTTGTTTTTATTACTCAAGAATATATGGTGATCCACTTTTCCAAACTGAAGTCCAACACATAGTACACACTGAAGTCCATCTTCTGGTAAGTTATTAAGATGTATAAATCGATTGTGTATTTTTTCTATGTTTGCCTGTAGTTTTTTTTTAAGAGAGAGCATAGGAAAAGAAAAACACAGCTGAAGTATCAAATGTATAACACGGATTAACAGCATTTAAATTTAAAATTAGTGCTAAGGTTTCCTTTAATTTCTAGCAGGTAAACATATAAAGAACCAGGGCTTCTATCAATTAAACAAGTCTAGGAAAGCACTTAATGCAAAACTCACCTCTGGATTATTTTCTTTAATCAAGGCTGTAAATATAGCTTCCTAGAAAAGCAAAATGGAACAAGGTGGAAGGTGTACATCATTCTTCATTCATATTTTTAATTAGTCATGATTTATAATAAAATAGCATTTATGAATAATCATTAAGCACTTTCATAAAATGAATTCAGCAAAAGTTATTTCCACATCTTTCCTTCTTCTTAAACAAGTTATGCAAGTCGCACTCTACCCATACACCTAATTTATCCTATTCCCCTAAGTATATTAAAGATTAATAAGGTTGTACCATTTAGGGGAGGACACTCAAATTCACATACAAGGAGTAAGATATTTAATTTAGCAGATAGTAAGAGATTCAAATTATAAAACAAAAAGTTAATTAAGCAAAGTAGGGGAGGAGGAAGAACAAAGATGTAGGCTAGTAAAAAACAACACAGGAAGGATATTAAGTGTATAGCAGTGTGGTGCTGCTAATTATAAGGAGGCCAAGAGTGGCGTGAGACAAGGTCTTACATGTACCAGAATGAAACTTTATGAGACTATGGTTCTTAATACCACTAACATGTATAAAACAATTCCAGTAATTGCACCACATTGAGTGATTCTCAATAGAAGGCTTTTTCAAATTAGATGCATTTCTACCTTGCTCTAGTGATTCTAACATTTCTGCCTCATGCCTCTTAGCTGTTGATAGTAGGCCACACAGAAACAATGGAGAGTTTCTAAATCAGTTAAATTTGAACAGATTTAAATTTTATCTCAGTCTCAGGACTTTGTGGAGAAAGATTTTCAGGGAGACAAAAATGAAGGCAGAGCAAAGCCCTGTGCTCCACAGGGTTGTGGTTCCATCCCTGTCCAGGCAAATGCAAAAGGCAACCAACCGATCAGTGTTTTTCTCTGACATCGATATTTCTCCCCACCCCCCCTTCCTCTTTCTAGAATCAATGAAAAACATATTCTTGGGTGAGGGTTAAAAAATAAAAAAAGGGCCTAGCCGGTTTGGTTCATTGGATAGAGCGTCAGCCTACAGACTGAAGGTCCTGGGTTGCAGGCTTGATTCCCAGGGTGTGTGCGGGAGGCAACCAATCAATGTGTCCTTCTCACAATGATGTTTCTCTCTCTGTCTCTCCCCCTCCCTTCCACTTTCTAAAAAATCAATGGAAAGATATCCTCCGGTGAGGATTAACAACAACAACAAAGGAAGGTAAAGGATACAAAGAACTACTTTACTAGGAAGTTTTAAGAATTAAAACTTTAAGAAGTGAAGCAATGGTGAAATAATGAATGGAACAAACAGGAAACAAACTCCAGAAATATTTAGAATTTAAGAGACAAGACTTAGTGACAAACTGTTTATAAGAAATGAGAGAAAAAAAACTGAAGATAACCTCTGGGTTTGTATGACAGATAATGGCAGAGATAAGGGTCCAAACAGTAGTACAGACAATACTCTAAAAACAATAGTTAACCTTACCCCCAATCGAACATACAACAGGAATAGGATTCCTTCAAAATGGAAGTAACTCTAAAACAATGAGAGAGCAGGCAGTGGAGGGACAGAAAGAATCTTTCTCACTGTCTGAGAGAAAATATGAACCAAAGAAGAAAACTAAAAAATATAATAGACTAAAATAAATTTAATAAAAATGTAATTAAAATGATAGTGTTATTTACCTCATCTTTTACACTCATGTTTTCAGGAGCCATACTTATTGAGAGTTGATTTCCATCCACTGATATTGGGAAGCAGGTATAAAATTTTATCATAGAATCTGCAGATTTTCTATTTATTTCTACAATAGCCTTTTAAAACAAATTACAAGAATGGAAAAGTCTTATTTAAGTTACTTTTTCTTGAAAATATTTAATACTTAAGGAATCAAATAAATTGAAAAACTTAACTTTTTTGAAGATAAAAAAAATGCATTTCTCAGAAACATGAGACCAATAAATTCAGTATATTACAACCATAAGCAAGATATAATGAATAATTGAACTCATAAGAAAACACTAAAGAAAAAAACAGATGACATTATAGTAAATGACATTAAGAAAAGTCTTATTTACCACTTATTTTAAAAATTCCTTAGCTTAAAACAGCTTAATTATTTTGAGGTACTACTTTTAAACCTTTTCTTTGTGAACTTAATGGAAAAATGTGCTTGCAGAGAAGAACAGCTATATGTTATCAACACTTACCTTTTTATGAGATGATAAAATCAAAATATCCTTTGTATCACCAAACGGTTTTACTAGGTTGTAAACTTCTTCTATAGAATATCCTTTATTTGGCAAATTAGAAATAAGTACCACACACATTTCCTCTGTTTCCTTCAAAACAAATTTAACAACTGACATTAAAAATTTTTTAGCTGCTTTTATATTTACCTAAGCTTATACTGCAGATAATGTTATGTTAGTATTTAAATTGCATTTAATATTAAAATTGGCCAATTCTGAAAGTTGGTCTGAACTTCAAATTAAAATCAAATTTCCTATCTTCAAGTACACAGAATAATTTCAGCCATACCACCTGTTATCTAGTCAAGATCTTTAATTCTTTTTCTCAATAACTGTTTAAAAACACGAGTTTGTCTCTGACTACAATTCTTTTCTTTTAGTTACATATCCCTTTATCTTACAATTTAAAAAAAGCTTACCTGGTCTTTTAGCATCCTTACCCCATAACCCAATCTCCATTACAAAGTAAATACTTTCTTTTCTGCATTCTCTTCTAGCAGATCTGTTTTATTCTTCAAGATGACTCATCAATGCCAATATTTCCTTTAGTAAATGTTGGGGAAATCCCCAAAGGTTTACAATAGTAAATTTACCAACTTTTGACTTTTCTTTTGAAAAAAATGTGGGAAGTTATAATTTTCATAAATGAGTTGAGAATGATTTTAACTAGTATGTCAACTGTGTTCGTAAATGTTTCCTTCTAAAGTGCTTTTAGTGAATTTAAAATACTCTATTAGTGCTTTAAAATATTCTTCCTAAAACAAAATAGGAAGTCATACTACTTCCTACTTGGAAAATGGATCTACCAGTCAAAAGTAAACTTATGCTTAGCACCTGAATGATCTTAAAATCTTAACCAATAAAATCTAAATTAATGAGATTTTAATATATTTATAAAACCAGATGTAACTACAGGAAAAGAATAATGAGAACTTCATGCACTTCAAATAAAACTGCAAACCCCACTTGCTCTTCTAAAAACATAGTGAACAATTGGTATTCTAAATATTAACACAACACCCTGGCTGGAGTGCTTAGAGCATTGGCCTGAGCATTGAAGGGTCTCAGGTTCCATTCCTGGTCAAAGGCAGTAACTGGATTGCAGGTTCGTCCTGGTCCAGTCCGCCCAATCAGGGCTCATGTGGGAGGCAACCATTCGCACGTACAGATGTCTCTCCCTCCCCCCACTCCCACCCGCTTCTGTCTCTCTAAAAAGCAATGGAAAAATATCCTTGGGTGAGGATTAACAAAAAATAATAAAATAAATATTTTATCTATCCTTTGCCTCTAAAATAAATGAAAACAGGATTTCATAAAATTACACTGTTCTATTTTGACAACTTGTTTACTTAAAACACCATTTTGGCCTAATGTTTTCTTCTCAGTGAAAAGTAATCCTCATAAACTTGTACACTTATTGATATGCTGTTCCTAAATTTTTAGGACTCACTCTGCAGCTCAAGCTTTTGAACTCAAACCGTATTTTAAAATTTTTCTTTTTATTTTTATAAAGTGCGTTTTTTTCACCATGTCAAATCATGCACATTTTTATTGTTGTTGTTAATCCTTGCCCAAGGATATTTTTCCATTGATTTTTAGAAAGTGGAAGGGAGAGGGAGACACAGAAACACTGATGTGAAAAAGAGACATTGATTGGTTGTCTCCCACATGCACCCTGACCAGGGCCGGGATTGAGCCTGCAACTGAGTTATGTGCCCTTGACTGGAATCGAACACCTAACCTTTTAGTCCAAGGGCCGGCGTTCTATCCAATGAGCCAAACTGGCTGGGGCTCTTGTACATTTTTATGTGGGTTTATAGTAAAAGGAAATAAACTGTGTCAAAATTTCCTAAACTTTAAAAAAGGTGAAATATGAAAAAGTGAAATATAAAAACTGACCTTGTTATTAACTGTTTCATTTTCTGTGACCACCAAAGCAGCTTCTTAAAATACAAAATAAAATAAGAATTCATGCAGATATATTTCATTTATCAAGATCCTAAACCATACTAAATAGTAACTACATGAAAATGTATAAAACTTACAAAAGAGTAAAGAATTTAAGTAGGAAGTAGCTACATAAGTAACAATGGGTTTTCAATAATACATTTAGTTTTATCCTAAAAACAAAATTTCAGAATAATCAAGAGACAGGATGCAAAGCTGAATCATAATAGTCTTAATTTCACTTAGGTTATGACCGTGGTATTTAAAAGTATACATACATACATACATATAAACACAACACATGAAATTAAATACTTTATTGTCTTAAAATTAAATTTTCTATCTATAATGTAAGAGAACAAAACAAAATTTCTATTGGCCTACCTGAAGTAGTTTCTTTAGCACTATTTTCAGTGGCTTTGAGTTCCATACTGGTCTTTATTTCAGAGTTGTCTGCATGAAATAGTCTACTTTAATAGTCTAGAAAAACACACTAATATAATTAAACTAACGAATCTAAACAAGAACTTAAGCTAGTTTTATTTTGTCACTTCAACTCTCTTTAGGATGACCTGATTTAAGTCAAAGCTAACAAAAGTTTCTCTTTGAAAACAAAACAATCCCTTTGAAGACTTTTAAGCAATAACTTCAAAATATACCTTGAATGTACACCAAGAGGACCTAAAGAAAAACATGAAATGACAGCATTTCAAGGTTACCTTTTACAGTCAGAGGTTTATTGGCATCTTTGTTTTTGACAATGCCAGCCTTTCTGACTTCTAGAGACTTCTTTCCACTGGACTTTGCTGTCAAAAGCAAAATTGAACCATTATTCTAAGGTCTGTTTGGTCATTTAGTATGTTTCACATTAATATATTAGTAAGTAAGTAGTGCAACTTAATTATAAAAGCAGTTATTTTCTACATATTTACTTTCACTTATTTTATTTTATTTATTGTAAACTAAGATACAATTTTTGTTGATGGCCATTAATGAGCCACAAATTTGACCCGCAGATGACAGAAGCACATTATAATCACACTCACACAAATCATATTTTATAATTTCTACAAAGGTTCTTTACATTGGTCTATTTGGAAAAATAGCAATACTAAATAGAGCATGTTAGTTTAAACATTACGTTTATTTAAAACTAGAGGCCCAGTGCACGAAATTCATGCACGGCGGGGGGTGGGGGGGTGTTGTCCCTCAGCCTGGCCTGCACCCTCTCACAGTCGGACATCCTTAGCGCTGCCACGGAGGCAGGAGAGGCTCCCACCACTGCCACTGCGCTTGCCAGCCATGAGCCTGGCTTCTGGCGCACTGACCACCAGGGGACAGCTCCTGTATTGAGCATCTCCCCCCTGGTGGTCAGTGCGCATCACAGCGACCAGTCATTCCTTCGTTTGGTCAATTTGCACATTAGCCTTTTATTATATAGGATAGTGTTCCATTTCTTCATAAAGGAAATACATTCTTGTAACATGGAAAGAAAAAAATCTTCACAGTAATAAACATCAGAACTGTACAAGCTAGGGAAGGTAATATGAAGTGATAGCTCTAAAAAAAATTTAAAAAACAAAGATTAAACAATTTGTAGGGGGAAAGTGGCAGAATAGCCTGTAGTTATACAGGACAAGGCAAAAATAGGTTTATAAGTGTCCATATGGAAAATAAAACAATACTTAATAAATAATAATACAAACACGACACATGGAATTTTTGACCCTGCATAGCTGTCAAAAATGTTTCAATACAAAATATGTCAATGGTAGAAAAAGTCAAAGACCAAAGTACCAAAAATTAAAGTCCTATATGTTTTAGGTTTTAAATATCACAGCAGTATCTACTAAACTTTTCAAGATGTTATTTGGTACTGAAAGCTATATAAATGTAAAACTTGTGTATTTAATTTTATTGTTGACAGTATTGCAGATGTCCCCCCATAACTGCCCCCCCTCCCAGCTTCTTCCCCACCCCAGGCCTTCACCACACTATTGTCTGTGTCCTTTGATATCATTGTATTATATTCTTTAAGGCAGATTAAGAATATACTTAAAATGGAGCCGGAAAGAGACTTTGCTGGGGCCATGGGTACACTAAGCAACTATTATATGAACACTAGAGGCCCGGTCCACAAAAATTTGTGCACTGGCGGGGGGGGGGGGGGGGAGTCCCTCAGCCCCACTTGTGCCCTCCCACAGTCTGGGACCCCTCAGGAGATAACGACCTGCTGGCTTAGGCCTGCTCCCGAGTG
>NW_005871234.1:20105-62853 GCF_000147115.1 Myotis lucifugus | reverse complement strand
CCCGTCACACACAGAGCAGGGCCATGGGGGGGTTGGGGAGCTCCCCCCTATCAGGCACAGAGCAGGGTGATCAGGGGGTTGGGGCGCCTTCCCGTCAGGAATAGAGCAGGGCAGATAGGGAGGTTGTGGCCCTGCTCCCTGTCACACATAGAGCCGCAGGGGATCAGGGAGTTTGGGCGCTGCCCCCGTCACGCTGCTCCAGGGGCCAGGAGGCCTCGCGGCTCCGCTGATCCCGGTGCTGGGAGGCATATTACCCTTTTACTATATAGGATAGAGGCCTGGTGCACGGGTGGAGGCCAGCTGGTTTGCCCTGAAGGGTGTCCTGGATCAGGATGGGGGTCCCACTTGGGTGCCTGGCCAGCCTGGATGAGGGGATGATGGCTGTTTGCAGCTGGTCACACCCACTTCAGGGTGGGGGTCCCCACTGGGGTGCCTGGCCAGTCTGGGTGAGGGGCTGAGGGCCGTTTTCAGGCTTGGTGGGCGACTGAAGCTCCCAACCTCTCCTTTTTTCTTTCTTTTTTTTTTTTATTCTGGGATTTATTTACCTTCTATAGCTGTCACTGGAGCTGAGAGCGGCTTTAGCTCTGAGGCCGGCTCCAGCTTGAGGCCTCAGCTGCTGAAAGCAGGGATCTGGGTTTGTTTGGGTTCTATAATTGTAACACTGTTTTGGTCCTGCTCGCTCCAGCTCTGACAGCTGAAAGCAGGTTTCTGGGGTTTTGTTTAGCTTCTATATTTGTAACAATGTTTCTTATAGAGTGCAAGCTCAGAGGCCGGCAAGGCAGGCGGGGAACCTTGGCTTCCTCCATCACTGGAGCAAGCAAGCCTCCTGTTCACTTCAGCTGCCTGGCAGCCGGCTGCCATCTTGGTTGGCAGTTAATTTGCATATCACCCTGATTAGCCAATGGGAAGGGTAGCGAAGTTACGGCTAATTACCATGTTTCTCTTTTATTAGATAGGAGGATTCTGGCTCTGCCACTAACAATGATATTTGCCAGTTCAACACTGCTTCCTTTCCTTTCTACCATTATAGGGAAGATACAGTGTACCGATGATGTTTTATTGAGTTGTATACACTTAAAACACAACCAATGTCATCCCAATAAATTCAATAAAATGAATAAAATATAGTTTGAAGTAGAGAATATAGTCAATAATATTTTAATTACTATGTATGGTTTAGGTGGGTACTAGACTTACTGGGGGAATCACTTTGTAAGTTATATAAATGTCTAATGACTATGCTGTAAACTTGAAACTAATACAACATTGCATGTCAACTGCAAAAACAAACATACTTAATAACACCTCTCCCTCCCAATAGTCTTACCTGTTTTGGTTGAAGTTTTATTAGCTTTAGCAGCTACTGTTATCACAGATTTTACAGAACCCGCTGATTTCCCTAAATCACAAAAAGCTGTAGTCAAAACTGGTTTATTTTTAACCAATACCAACAGTCCCCAAAAAACCTCACAAAGAACGAATATAAGAGCAACAGGCTATACTTTACCCAAAACAAAATGCTATCACCTTTTGGCACACAGCCTTATTCATTCATTCATTCATTCATTCATTCATTCATTCTCACCTGAAGATATGCTGCTTTTTATTTATATTTTTTTAGAGAGAGGGGGAGAGGGGAAGGAAAGGGAGGGGGAGAAACAATGATGTGGAAGAAACCATCGATCGATCAGCTGCCTACCTCAGGCGCCCCCACCATGGATTGAACCTGCAATCTAGGTATGTGCCCTGACCAAGAATTGAACCAGCACCTTTTGGAGTACAATGCTCCAACCAACTGAGCCATCAGGCCAGGGCAACACAGGCCATTTTTAAAAATCTAACAATGATAATAATATCTTCAGGAAGAAAACTATCACTGAAGCAAGAATTCAGGAACATAAAAATGGCATTCAGGCAAGTTAAATAAATCTCTGAATTTGTGGATCAACTTGAAGCAAAATTACTAATTACAAGGATATAAAAATAGCCTCATGTAGCATTTATTTATCTATCTATCTATCTATCTACCTATCTATCTATTGGTAATCCTCACTTGAAGATATTTTTCAATTGATTTTTTTTGTACTTAACATTGCTCTGACCTGTTCACATTTCCATCTATCGCTGCTGCTTATTTTCCAAGATGATGTTGTTTATAAAGACTATGATTATCAAAGTGTCACAAAAAAGATCACCACAGAGCCAAAACCCTTTCCATTCAGAAAACAACAGGAGATTTAGCTCTGAAAATTAGGATTCATAACAACTAGCAAGGTAGTATGAGGGAAAATCCTAGATCAGAAGTAAGTAGCTCCAAGTTGAATTCCAAGTTAAGTTGTGAAGACTTGGGGCATTAATAGGTTTCTGTGCACATTTGCCCATTTATAAATAAGGATGGTAACTGCCACAATTATCTAACAGAGCCGTGTAAGAATATGATAATGCTTAGAAAAGTTATATAAAGGAAAAGAATTACTG
This sequence comes from Myotis lucifugus, assembly GCF_000147115.1. Lineage (NCBI taxonomy): Eukaryota > Metazoa > Chordata > Mammalia > Chiroptera > Vespertilionidae > Myotis > Myotis lucifugus. The sequence continues at coordinate 60,375 of NW_005871234.1, read as the reverse complement.
ACACCCACAACAACCAACTGAAAATAGTTTACAAATGTACCCTTATATCCAAAGACAGACCTAATCTTTGCTCAAAAAAGAACAATACCAATCCTTAAGAATTGTCACTTGTCATTAAAAAGTACTGACACACTGTAGTAACCTGAGTACTAGTGAGCCCTTAAATTATTTTTCACCTATCTCTGTTATTACCACAAGTCAATTCACTTTACTACTTCTAAAGGGGACCAGAATGTAAGGAAAATATCTAAAATTAATTTCCAATAGTTGAAAGGGGCTTTAGCATCCACTCGCCTAAATCCCCACCAGTGACTCACATATACTTACTATCAAAGCAATATCAAGCTGTTTGCTAAATAAACGCATCTTTAAAATAAGTTTTCTAGCCATCCCTGGCACCCTCAGGTTACTACTTCTAAGCAACTATTATATGAACATTCTGGCTCTGCCACTAACAATGATATCTGCCAATTCAACACTGCTTCCTTTCCTTTCTACCATTATGGGGAAGAATTTAATATATTGACCTCTATCCACTTAATTAACTGGCATTTAGCAGAAATGAGAGGGAAAATAGAATGAAAACTAATGCTAGGGGAAAGAAAAATTAAAAATTACTTTATAACCCATGATAGCCCATAAAAACTGCAAAGAGAATATAATTTGCAGTAAATTTATCTGGCTTATTTTTTATAAAATAGAGAGAAGACCTAAATAAAAGAGAAAGAGGGAACTATCTCTGATATCCATTATGAGAAATAGTTTCCCAATCAAATGATCTTATTTTTATAATTACTGCAAGGGAAGAGCATTATCTAATAAATCTTATTCCTAAAAATTTCTAGATGACTCTAAATTTCCAAGATTAGTATGCGCTCAGCACCTATTTCACATGAAATGCAACACTACTGATACATACTTCTTAAAGTTTACTAATATGTCTAGAATTCTAATAAAAAAACATACCTGAAGATTTATTCACTTTGCCTACAGATGCTTTAGCTTGTCCAGTTTTGGCTAAAATAACAAAAAAAATATATCAATAATACATTACAAACAATATCATTTAGATTTAGGAAAAACATAACCTGGCAATGATTTTGAAAAAACACTGCAAGAAATATCCTTATACTCATCTTTGTACACACATGGAACAGTAACTACAGGTAAATTCTTGGACATAGACTTGCTGACACAAAGGAGTAGATTTAAATTTTAACTATATTGAATTGTCCTCCAGAAAGGTTGTACCAATTAATATCCCCATTAATAGAACATAAGAGTGGGGCTTCCCCATTTCCACACACAGTATGTAAAAAAAGTTATTAATCACTCCAATCTGAGATAGAAACTGACATAATTTTTGTTGTCTTGATTATGAGTAAAGTGTCAATTTTCATATGTGTAATTCATCTCTATGATTTGCCTATATTTGTCAATCTAGTTTAAAGGTTTGTTGAGGTTTTTCTTATTGTTTACTAGAGCTTTTTATATGTTAGGAAGGTTAGTTTATATCACAGAGATAACATTTTTTAAAATTATACAAAATACTTATTAAAAAATGCTTTTCATGTGGTCAAATGTCTTCCTGAGAGGAAGGATGTTCCTTACTCTGTATAAATTTTTGACCCATCTGTAATTTATTTTGACATTGTAAATTCTTTAGTTATACAAAGTAGATAGTTAATTTAATGAATAACTGATCATTTTCCCACTAATCTGAAACATTATCATAATGATTTATTGATATTCCATATTTGGGGGAATATTTCTTCTGTCCTACTGATCTTCTATTTATCCAACTATATGAAACTATTTTGAATCTTTAACTGTATAATATATTATATCTGTTAGTGCTAGTCCATCCTACTCTTCCTTTGCAGAACTTTCCTGACTATTCTAAATTAATTTTTTTATGTATAAAAAAATACCAATTTATAAGAAGCTTACATGTTTTTTAAAAAAATCTTATTGGTATTTTACTAGTTTCATAATATTTATGTTTCAATATGTGGAAAAAAAGGAAGATTCTAATGGTGAGGCTTTCTATCCAAAAATGAGGCATTTTCTCATTTTATTTTATGCCTCTTAGTAGTATCTTAAAGTTTTCTTTTCATAGTTTTTACCTTTTTTATTATTGTAAATGGAATATTTTATTAAATTACGTATAAATTGTTATTCTTATATAATAAAGCAATTAAAGCCTTTATTAATTTAGAGAATTAAGATGGCTAATTATATAGGGTGTCCCAAAATTCACGCAAGAAGTAATTTTGATAGAAAACAGAGGTTTATAATTAAAAATTGTAAATTTTTTATTGATTCATAAAGTATATAGTATAGGGTTACATATGGAATAGCACATCGGGTAAATGGCCTCAACGGCTTTACTGGCACATACGCAAAGCCGTGGTCTTCATTGTCCCTGCTCCTGGGCCATTATTGGTACTTGGTAATGCTTATCAAATTGAAGGGATTGAAATCAAAGGGCAACAGATATTAGGATCTGATTCAATAAACCAAGTAAAATTAGGCTTTTAGTTTTTGTTGTTGTTGTTGTTGTTAATGCTCATGCAAAATTCAAATCTTACGTGAATTTTGGGACACCCTTTATTTAACAGCATTTCAATATTCTTTTGGATTTTCCATACATACTTGAGTTTTCCACCATCCTTCCTATATAATAAAAGCCTAATATGCAAATTGTCCCCTCAAATGGGAGTTCGGCCAGGGGGTGGGGCCAGCCGGCTGACCTCCTGCATCTCCGCCACCCCTGCCCCTGGTTGGCCCCCCCACTCCGATCAGAGGTGGGGCAGGCTGGACCCCACCTGTGCACAAATTTGTGCACCAGGCCTCTAGTACATAGACATTTGCAAATAATGATGTATCCTACTTTTCAATCTTTATGCCTCTTGACTTACAATGCACTGGTTAGTGGCTATTATATTTCAGAATAAAATTTATGTAATTCATATAAGTGATGAGTATTCCTTGTTTCGTTGCCAATCTTAATGGAAACACTTCTATTGTTTCATTATTAAGCATATGCTGGCTTCTGACTTAATATGCGTGTATATGTTTCTATGTATACGAATAAAAGTATGAATACACATACACTATCATAGTTATCTACTTTAAGAACTTTTTTCAATGCTAGGAATGAATGAATGTTAAACTTTACTAAATATTTTTTTGCAGCATTTATCTTTCTCTAATATGGTAAAATGAATTAACAGATTGCCTAATTTTGAATCATCTTTATATTTCTGATATGAGCCCCTCTTGGACACAGTATAGTATTTCTTTAATGTGCCCCCAGACACTGTGCTAATATTTTACTTAAAAGTGTTGTATCAATATATTCATAAGTAAAGTTGTTCTACATGGAATTTTAAAAAATACTGTGAGAGATCCCATATAACCTTCACCCAGTTTCACCTAATGGTAATATTTTGTATAACTATAGTATAATATCACAAACAAGAAACTGATATCGATACAATCTACCATTATTCAAATTTCCCCAGTTTTACATGCACTAATGTGTATTTAGTTTTATGAAATTTTATCACATGCGTGATTACTGTGACCAGTAGTCAATATACAGAACAGTTTCATCACAAGGATCTTTCCTACTACTCATTTTAGCAACAGCCACCTCCTTCCCTCCCCTCAAACCCTTGACAACCACTCATCTGTTGTTCTCTATCTCTATTAATTTTATCATTTCAAGAATGTTATAGAAATGGAAGATTACGATATTAATGGATCAAATTTAAAAATATCCAACATGAATCTTCAAGGCATTCTATAAAGTGATTCCTCTATTCTGTTCCTAACTGAAGAACCTTCTGACTCTGTATGTCATCTTTTTTCACATTCACATTTAAAACTTTAGTCAAAATTTACTGCCCTCCAGAAGCCATCCACAGTCACCTTCACTAAAAGGCCTGAAGTGCTCTCCTATGTGTAAAGAAACAACTTTTACCATGTGAATACAATATTTATTTCCATTTTGTCTTTTTTGTTTTACTTTCAAAAACAAAGCGGGATAGACAAGCAATCTTAACATACTTTGTTTTGTCTTGTGGGTTTATTGGAAAGGGATAAAGAGAGGTATTGCAAAACTAATGCAAACAGCTACTCACTATAAAACTGTGATAGGTACCTCAGAAGAGGTCCCTTAACTACATAGTAAATAGCCTAAAACAGGAGCCAGTTTGGTCCCCACTACTAAAGCACAATAAATAATGTTTTCCTAGCATCATCTTGCAAGAAGTTTCTAGTAAAATGACAAAATATACTCATTTGATGAAGGAGTACTGAAAATAACAACTTACTAGCAGAAGCTGACTTCACAATTTCAACAGCTTTGGAAGCATCTGTATCTTTCCTATTTAAAAGAAGAAAAATTTAGCAAATTCTAAGTTCGAAAACTTCTAAAGATGTAATTTAAATCTAAAAAAAGTTTAAAATAATTCAATTTGAACACTGTCCCATTTAAACTAGAGCCAAAATGGTAAAACATTAAAAATTCACTTGTAAGATTGAAAATTTTCAATTCATATGCACATTCATTCTTACATGAAATTATAGAAATTACTTACTTTAAAGCAGATGTTTTCTTTGACTCTGTCTTTTCCTTCACCTCTTTGTTCTATGGAGGAAAAATATTTTGAAGAAAAAAAATTTAATTTCTTTCTTAGTTCGAAAAAGCTTTAGACCAGTGATGGCGAACCTATGACACGTGAACTCATTTTTTTTGGTTGATTTTTCTTTGTTAAATGGCATTTAAATATATAAAGTAAATATCAAAAATATAAATCTTTGTTTTACTATGGTTGCAAAGATCAAAAAATTTCTATATGTGACACGGCACCAGAGTTAAGTTAGGGTTTTTCAAAATGCTGACACGCCGAGCTCAAAAGGTTCGCCATCCTTGCTTTAGACAATACAGAAAAGCGTAAGAAAATTTTAAAAAGCATTAAAAAAATCTTCCTACCCTGAAGTGTAAATGCATATTATCTTTCTCTAATTACAGATAGAAGAAAAAGATTCTCTTCAACCTGTCATCACATGACATAATTTTACATCCTACCTTTTACCACTCATCTATATCTTATCACTATCTTTTAAAACATTTCAAATAGCACTATGATATTTCAGATAACTATCATGCTGATCCAATCCATCTTTTGCTTTGACTACAATAACCTTGTAACAGTCTCTGCCCTTGCCATTTTACCCACCCCCCAAATCTATTCTAAGTATACATCTTGCCATTCAAGACCTTTCATCACATCAGAAGAAAAGCCAATACTTAGAACGGCTTGTAAGCTTACACCACACGGTCCACACACTCCCAAGCCCCAAATCACCACAAACCTCTTCATACACTTCTCTACTTCCAACCCCAAGCATCCTTTATCCTTCTCAAACAAGCTGCATATGTGTGGATCTCAAAAGCCATTTGAAGTTGCTGTTCTATCTGGAATGCTCTTAACCCAGAGACTGGCTTGCTCCCTCACCTCCTTGAGGTGTTTGCTCTCCCATAACTACCTTATTGAAAGTTGCACAGTACCTCATGCCCCAACAGGAGCACTTCTATCCTCCTTTTTTGTTTTCTCCACAGCGTTCGCTGCTAACAGGCATAATATGTATACATTCTTAGTTTCCTTGTAGTCTTTCTCTCCCTACCCCTTGAAGTTAAACTTGGTGACAAGAGACTTTGTCTTATTATTACTCTCCCCAATGCCTAAAATTGTGCTTGGCAATTAGTGAACATGCAGTAAATATATGTTAAATTGATCTGAACTTCATTTCTTTTGCATTATATGGGATTTTATGCCAAGCACCTCCCTAAACCCAATGAGTTAGATGATATTCATCCTCCTATTTTTTTATTCTACTAGTGGTTATTTTCCATTTTTAAAGACATTTGAAACTATAGATTTCTTCTGTATAAATTAAAAATTTCAGTCCCGAGGGGCTCCAGATACAGGGAAGTCACAAGTTACCCAGACATTTCAAGGGTCTCCGAGTTTGCAAGACTGCCATGCAGACTGGGAGGCCAGGATGGCGGCATAGGTAAACACCAGAGATTGCTGCCTCGCACAACCACTTCAAAGATACAACTGAGGGACGGAACGGACATCATCCAGAACCACAGGAAGGCTGGCTGAGTGGAAATTCTGCAGCTAGAAGGAGAGAGAGGGGCATGCCGAGACTCAGAGGAGGCGCAGTGCGGAGGTGCATGCGAAGCGGGTTGGTGGCTGAGGGCGCGGTTGTCGTTTTCAATCGGGAGGGAGTCTCAGGCTCTGGGCTCCAGTTCCGGGCGAGTCTCTAGGGACCCAGACTCGGGACTGTCTGGCATCGGTCGGAACCCGAGGGCAGCTTTCTCTCCGAGGGCTTTTGCAGTGATTAATGGGACACTGAGAAGCAGAGTCTTTGAGGGCAAGAGTGAGAGCAATCATTATTGCTAACCCCGCCCTGTTGATCCCATGGGACCCGCCCCACCCAAGCCCTGCAGGGAGACTTTTGCTGGATAGCCTCAGGCAAAGGCTGGATTAGCACTTCCCTAGAGATCCAGGAGCCAGGAAGCCCAGAGGTCAGAGTGGGACCATCTAGTTTGCAGCTCCGTGGAACCATAAAAGACACACTCAGGGGGCAGACTTAGTGAGCACCAAAGCCCCATCGAAGCAAGTCTAGCCCCAGAGGGGTGTCTCCAGCACAGAAGTTCTCCCACTGCAGACACAGCTGATTCTCACAGCCAATTGGCCTGGAGGTCAATTCCTCCCAGTGATAACTACAACAATCAAGGCTTAATTACAACAAGACCGTGCACAAAGCCCACAAGGGGGTGCACCAAGAGTGTCTACCTCAGGTAATTGGGACACTTAGCACAGAAATGCACTCTATCGACACAGCGAAGCATAAAAAATGCCGAGACAAAGAAACGGGACACAAACGACAGAATTGGAGGAAAGCAAACTGCTGGATATAGAGTTCAAAACCACACTTTTAAGGTCTTTAAAGAACTGTCTAGAAGCCGCTGATAAATGTAGTGAGATCTTCAAGAAGACTGGTGAAACCCTCAATGTTGTGATAAAGAACCAACTAGAATTTAAGCATACACTGACTGAAATAAAGAATATTATACAGACTCCCAACAGCAGACCAGAGGATACCAAGAATCAAGTCAAAGATTTGAAATACGAAGAAGCAAAAAACACCCAACCGGAAAACCAAAATGAAAAAAGAATCCAAAAATACGAAGACAGTGTCAGGAGCCTCTGGGACAACTTCAAGCGTACCAACATCAGAATTATAGAGGTGCCAGAAGAAGAAAGAGGGCAAGATATTGAAAACCTATTTGAAGAAATAATGACAGAAAACTTCCCCTACCTGGTGAAAGAAATAGACTTACAAGTCCAGGAAGCGCAGAGAACCCCAAACAAAAGGAATCCAAAGAGGACCACACCAAGACACATCATAATTAAAATACCAAGAGCAAAAGACAAAGAGAGAATCCTAAAAGCAGCAAGAGAAAGAAAATCAGTTACCTACAAGGGAGTACCCATACGACTGTCAGCTGATTTCTCAACAGAAATTTTGCAGGCCAGAAGGGAGTGGCAAGAAATATTCAAAGTGATGAATACCAAGAACCTACAACCAAGACTACTTTATCCAGCAAAGCTATCATTCAGAAGTGAAGCCAGATAAAGAGCCTCACAGATAAGAAAAAGCTAAAGGAGTTCATCACCAACAAACCAGTATTATATGAAATGCTGAAAGGTATCCTTTAAGGAGAGGAAGAAGAAAAAGGTAAAGATACAAATTATAAACAACAAATACACATCTATCAACAAGTGAATCTAAAAATCAAGTGAATAAATAATCTGATGAACAGTATGAACTGGTGATTGTAACAGAATCAGGGACACAGAATGGGAATGGACTGACTATTCTGGGGGGGGTGGGAGGAAGAGATGTGGGGGGTGAGGGAAGAGATTGGACAATAATCATGCACCTATGGATGAGGACAGTGGGTGGGGAGTGAGGGCGGTGGGTGGGGTGGGAACTGGGTGGAGGGGAGTTATGGTAGGAAAAAAGAGTAACTAATGTAACAATAAAGATTTAATTAAAAAAAATCAGTCCCTAACCTTTAGCTATATACCAATTTTTAAAAAATATATTTTATTGATTTTTTTGCAGAGAGGAAGGGAAAGGAATAGAGAGTTAGAAACATCGATGAGAGAGAAACATCTATCAGCTGCCTCCTGCACACCCCCCACTGGGGATGTGCCCGCAACCAAGGTACATGCCCTTGACCGGAATCGAACCTGGGACCCTTCAGTCCTCAAGCCGACGCTCTATCCACTGAGCCAAACTGGTCAGGGCCATACCAATTTTTGATGATATATTTTAGATAAACAAGTTTTGTAATATTAAGTAACATTTTTGCAATTGTTATTTTATAAATATATGCTTAGATTTATTTATTGTTTAAATGGTTTCAATGCTCATTACCAATCATTTTATATCCTAGTTTCTCTATTTCTTAATGTTCTGCGTTTTTATAACAATATTTTAGGAAAGAGGTATAGATGAAATACTTTATGAGCCCATGCATGTCTGAAAATACTGTCCTAGCACACAACTTAGTATTTGACTTGATATAGATGTATTAAACTACAATGAATCAACTTCTTCCCATTCAACCTTGAAAATGTGGTGCTCTGCTACCTAAGGCTAGACTCTTCCTTTTTATAGTTATACCATTTCTGGCTAAACCAATATAGGATACCTTTCGTAAATATGAAATTTAAAATTTTCACCAGTATTTAAGTGGTGTCCTCTTTCCATAATTTCAGTTAAATGCAGTTTGGATCTCCTATTCACCATGTCTTTCCTTTTCATCATGTTAGGAGCTTTAACCTTCTAAATAGACTAACCTCCAAGAACGTTGAAAGCACATCTGTTTTGTTCACCACTGCAGCATCTACAGATACCGCAATGCCTGACACTTAACAGATGTTTAAAAATAGTTTTTGATTCAAATGAAATTGAATTCTCATCTGAATTAATTGTATCTTTTTGGTTATGCCCTGTTACTCACTAGATTTCCCATAATGCTCCCAAGCATTGTTTTTCATTTCCATGAAATCTTGGACCTTAGTTAACTGTTCTAGGTTTTGCATGTAATGTCCCCATGAATGTTGCTGAAAACATTAAATTTTAAGTCTTGAGTTTAGTACTGTTTGTTTTTGCAGAGGGTTGAGCTGCAGCACTACTTGATAGTTGTGAAGGTTTGTTGTTTGTTGGGAAATCTGATCATACATTTGTCTAGATCAGTGGTTCTCAACCTTCCTAATGCCGTGACCCTTTAATACAGTTCCTCATGTTGTGGTGACCCCCAATTTCATTGTTACAAATTGAACGTAATTAAAGCATAGTGATTAATTACAAAAACAATATGTAATTATATTTGTGTTTTCCAATGGTCTTAGGCGACCCCTGTGAAAGAGTTGTTCGACCCCCAAAGGGGTCGCGATCCACAGGTTGAGAACCGCTGATCTAGATCAAGGGCTCCTGTTTCTTTAAGGAAAATTTTGTCCATTTCTCTGGGAAAAAAGAATGCTTGCTTTCATCATATTAGTGCTAGTGGTACTGCAGAGAGTAACTAAAAAAATAAAAAAGGATAAGAATCACTGTTAAAGATTGATGTCTAGGCTGCCTTATAATTAAAGAACAAGGTAACTCAGTTTCTGTTAGACTGTGTAGACCCATAAGTTTAATAAATACAGGGATGTAGGCCCTAGTCGGTTTGGCTCAGTGGACAGAGCGCTGGCCTGGGGACTGAAGGGTCCCGGGTTCTATTCCGGCCAAGGGGACATGCCTGGGTTGCAGGCTCGATCCCCAGTAAGCAGCCAATCAATGATTCTTTCTCCTCATTGATGTTTCTATCTCACTCTCCCTCTCTCTTCCTCTCTGAAATCAATAAAAATACATTTTTAAAAAAATAAAAATACAGGGATATAAGACATTTTTTACCTTTTCTGTAACATTTCTTTATTGATTCCAAGAAGCAACAAAATGGAGACCATGTTCTGTGAATCACTGCCAGAGTCAAAGGCAGTCCCAACAAGAAACATCAAATGCAGGCAGAAAAGTTTTTTCTTGGTTTTGACAATTCATGTGAAAATTATGATCTGGACCAAGAAAGCTATAGCACTGCTCCTCCAGTTAATCCCTAAGCCATCTGATGCTCTATCACAACAAGGAATCTTGAGTTAGCCTTCTAAGGATCCTTTAACTGAACACCATTCAGATCATATTTAGCTGAAGAACATCAATGTTTCTGAAAGGTAGATGGTATGCTTTCTAGTTTCCAAAGCTTATATTTTCCACTATGCATTTCTTTGAAAACCAGAATAGTACTAGTAAATATGGTTGGTGTCTTGGACTTACATTGCTTCCTTACCAATCTCATCAAAAAGTCGTCCTAGAGAATTATTTTACTCTATTTGAAATACTCTTAAGACTTTAAATGTAGCCTTACTCATCTATATTCCCAGATTGAACTTTTCAGAATTTAAAAAAAAATTGACCTTTCTTCCCAGTTCTCCAGATTTAATGATCAACTAGGTTTTGCTCATGAGTCACTGGTATAATGTTTCTCCTTTCTATTCTCAAGGTCTACCTAAAACTGTTCTATTATCACAATAGATTGATGACTACATTAGTTACCTGGACTTGGGTGATCTTTTCTCTTCTCCCCTTCCATCAATTTGCAAAACTTTCTTTGCATTGAGAGTTAATTGCCCCTCTAATTCATTCTTCCAGATGAATCTTTCTAATCCATCTCATTATACCTCTACTCAAATAATATTTAATTGTCTATAGGATAAAGTTTAAGGTCTTAAATTATACATTTAATTCTTGCTTCCCCTTAACGTTCTCTGTAACCAGAGGTGACTATGTGTTATAGTTCTGGTAATCAAATGTGGGTAAAAGTTGCTCATCGTTCCCAGAAGGGGAAAAAAAATTCAAAACCCATTTTGCTATTCATTTTCATTCCTTTCTTCTGCTTAGAAGACAGAAATTATGCTAGAAGGTACAGCAACCATATCACAACTGAAAAAAAGCACATGCTAAAGATGGTGAAGCAGGTAAATAAAAAGGCTGGGTTCCTAAAGACAGGGAATTCCTATACTGGACAGGGACCACCTACCCGCAGATTTCCTGCTATGGGTAAAAAACCTCTTATTTAATAAACCTGGTCGAAAATAAAAGAAATTTTAAATAACAGAGTTGGTAATGACTAGGATTACCATATAATTTATTATTCGAATCAGGACAATGGGAATAAATGGATGGCATGTAGCAGGTATAAACTAGGACAGTGATGGCGAATCTTTTGAGCTCGGCATGTCAGCATTTTGAAAAACCCTAACTTAACTCTGGTGATGTGTCACATATAGAAATTTTTTGATATTTGCAACCATAGTAAAACAAAGATTTATATTTTTGATATTTATTTTATATATTTAAATGCCATTTAACAAAGAAAAATCAACCAAAAAAATGGGTTTGCGTGTCACCTCTGACACGCGTGTCATAGGTTCGCCATCACTGAACTAGGATGAGGGCTACTCTGATAGAAAACGAGAAATAAAAATCCTTTCTCTAGCCCAGCTTATGTGGCTCAGTGGTTGAGCACTGACCAGGAACCAAGGGGTTGCCTGTCCAATTCCCAGTCAGGGCACATGTTTCTCTCTCGTATCCCTCTCCCTTCCTCTCTCTCTAAAAAAAAATCAATAAAAAATAATATTAAAAAAGTAAATTGAAGTTCCTTAAAAAAAAATCCATTCTCTAATGGCAATTTGAATACTCATAATACATACAAGTAAATAAAAGAAATAAACTTAACATCCCCTCCAAAAAGTACAAGAATTTTATGGGGGGGGAAACAGAAAACTTGCAGAAGAGATAAGCCATGTTTTTTAACAGAAATCATTATTATAAAAACATCAATACAATTTCAATAAGTATTGATTAACCTCCCAATAAAATTTTTCAGAGATCTTAAACTGATTCTAAAATTAATATACAGGAGTGAATGTTCAGGATTAAGCAAAATAAATTTAAATAAAGAACAAAGAAAAAGGATTCTACCAGAAAAATAGGCAAATATTATAAATTTTATAGTTTTAACAAGTGAAATCACACAGCACTTGCATAAAAATAGACTAATGTGACAACAGTCTGAAACACATCTATGTATACAAGGTAATTTACAGACATGAAATTAGCTTTTCAAATAAACAGAAAAAAAACAAATTAGGCACGTGTTAAAACTGTGGCAGAAAGTCATGCCAGACAACCAAATCAACTACCCATGATGTGGCTAATCATTCACTAAAAACTGTTTATGAGCGGTGACTCCTGGATTTAAATATGTAGACTATAGTTGTAGGTATGTAATATTTATTTATGTCGGGGAAATTACTACAATGTTTTTTCCAACATGTGGCCTTTTCGATAAAATTTGTTAAAAATAACAGTGAAATAACAACAAAAAATAACCTGTTAATTTAACTCAACTATGGTAGAAATCAAGGTAGGGGCTACTTCTGGGCAGAAAGAAGGGTTGTAAGGATTTGCAAGAAGTATGCAAGGGGCTTCCAAGATGTTATCAATATTATGGTTTGTTACCAAGGCAGAGGTTTCACGAATTATTTCCTAATTTTGTTAAGTATTTCCTCCTCTATTGCTCACCATTTAATACTGTTTATAAGCTATACAGTCATGCACCACATAACGATCAATAACAAACCACATATATGATGATGGTCCCCAAGAAGAACCCCAAGAAAATTCAGTGAATGGATTAGCAAAAGCTTTTGCAGATTTCAACAAATTCCTTAAAAAGTTTGAAAACATGGACCCTTACACTGAAAGGTTTCCATTAACAGAGAGGAATGTTCATGGTACATTATCTGATTACAAGCAAATCTATGATGAAAAAAAGCAAGCAAGCAAACCATCATATTCCTGACATATTCCTGAAAAAAAGAGACACCTCCTCAAGAAGAGCCTCAGGCAGGTCCTTCCAGAGGTATTCCAAAAGAAGCTAAGCGTTATTACAAGAGTCCAAAAGTTTAAAAAAATTCAAAAGGTTATAAAGTAAAAATGTTACAGTAAGGTTAATTTATTATTGAAGAAAAATATTTGATAGTGTAGCCTGCATGTACAGTATTTATAAAGTCTACAGTAATATACAGTAATGTCCTAAGCCTTCACATTCACTCACCACTCAGATTAATCCTGAGCAACTTCCAGTTCTATAAAAGTGCCCTATACAGATGAACCATTTTTTATCTCTTATACTGAATTTTTACTATACCTTTTTAATATACAGATATGTTCAGACACACAAATATTTATCATTGTGTTATAATTGCCTGCAGTATTCAGTACTGTAACATGCTGTACAGGTTTGTAGTCCAGGAGCAATAGGCTATCCCATATAGCCTAGATGTGTAGCAGGATATACCATCTAGGTTTGTATACTAGTAAGTGCACTGTGATGTTACTAAAATGATGAAATCACCTAGTGACATATTTCTCATAACATACACCAATCTTTCAGCAAAACATAATTATATATGCACATATTAAAAAGTTATCGATTTCAGTGTACTTGAATCTATATGCATACAATCTGTTACGTAAACATTTGCTTTATGCATTTTTCTGTATGTGCCAAACTTAAGCAAAAACAAAAACCCTTAAAACTAATACAATAATGAAACTTAAAACAATAAACTTAAACAATAATGAAATGGGTCTAAATCCAGTTTACCTGTGCTTTTTTCCTTCCTGGAACACATACTTTCACATTTTTCCCGTTTACCAAAAGAGGTGTTGTTTCAATATACTTCATGACTGCAGTGACTGCCTCCTTAAATTCCATTTTCAAGTAAGCCTAAAAGAAAATACATCATTAGTAAAAAGAATCTAACTTAAAATTCTTTGCATGACTTAATACTATTTTGTGGAACATAAAACTATGAAATAACCTCTAGTCTTGATTTTACCTCTTTTTTTTTTTTTTTGCTCAAGTGTAGATTGATCTTCAGGATGTTTTCACACATGAAATGGACCTTTAACCTTATATCATTACAAAAATAAGAAGAGGGAAATAGCCTTCCATTTTAGGCTCATAGAACAATGAGAAATGGGAAGACAGGGCTCAATTAAAAAATCAATCATAAGGCACAATCTGGTCTAGCTGCTTTAAATCTGACTTTTTAAAAATCCTCACCCGAGGATATGTTCAGAGAAAGAAAAGGGAGACAGAGAAACATGGACTGATTGCTCTCTCACATGTGCCGACCAGGCATCGAACCCACAATCTAGGTGTGTTCCCTGATGGGGAATTGAACTCACCACCTTTCGGTATACGGGACAATGCTCGAACCAACTGAGCCACCTAGCTAGTTTGATGAACTTTATTATGTGAATTACAGGAATACAACCCACATATAAAAAATACTTACTGTACAAAGTCATTTGTTTTAGTATAAGCTTACTGGTATGCTAAAGCAATGGTTGGCAAACCAAGGCCTGCCAACTGTTTTTTGTTTTGAAATCCTCACCCAAGGATATGTTTATTGATTTGAGAGAGAGGGTGAAGGAGGTAGAGAAAGAGAAAAAGAGACAAAGAGAAAAAATGATGTGAGAACGTGAGAGAAACATTGATTGGTTGCCTCCCATTCGTGCCCCAACTGGGGATCAAACCTACAACTTAGGTATGTGCCCTGACTGGAAACTGAACCCACCACCTTATTTTTTGATGTAGGAGACAATGCTCCAACCAACTGAGCTACCTGGCCTGGGCTTGCCACTTGTTTTTATAATTTTTTTTTTAAATACAGCCATGCTCATTCATTTATATATTATCTATGACTGTTTTTGTACTACAATGGCAGAGTTGAGTAGTTGCAATTCTATGGTATGCAAAGTCAAAAATTTTACTGTCTAGCCCTTTATAGATCAAGTGTGCCAACCTGTCCTAAAGGATATTAAACAGTGCTCTGGGACCTTGTTAATTTGAAAACAGATATTTACATAACTTTCAATTAACAATTTATGTATGTTATGTTGTAGTAAAAGTAGCTAAAAGATCAAACAATGATTTTCTTAAAGCAATAACTTTTCATGTATTTTCACAACAGACTGAATGGCTCACCTCTTTTCTATATGGAACAATTAGGACATCATTAATTTTTCCAAATGGCTGAAATAGTTTTTTAATATCTTCTTCAGTATAGCCATCTTCTGGTAATTCAGATATAAGAAGAACGGAACCGTAATACAAAGGTTGGTCTTTCCGAGACTATTTTGGGAATAAAAGAAAATTAAAAATAAGACAAGTTATGCACAAAGTACAGAATAATAGTTCCCAATATAAATTCTTCTACCAGCTAATCTTAGTTCTTTAAAGTCTTTTCTAAACATTTTAGCACAAGTAAAAATAATTTTTAATGCTAAAAAAAAGATGGTATTTTCCACTCAAACCCAACAGTAATAATGAGTTTATAGGTAACCAATCACAGATGCTCTTTTCTGTTTAGAAACATTTTCTAACAAGCAAGACCTATGAAATGGTCCAAAACTATTAAAATTTTTTCTATATGAATCTGCATGGTCCAACATTAATGAAGTGCAATTACAGCTTGGTTCACTGTGTTCTAATAATTGACAACATCTTAATATTGTCTTAATATCTTTTTTAAAAATTTATCTTTATTGTTACGCTCCCTCTCCCCGCCATTACTCCCTCCACCCCACAACAGCATCCCTCCCCAGACCTTCACCACACTATTGTCTGTGTCCATGGGTTATGCATACATGCATATATGTTCTTTGGTTAATTAATATGTTAACATCTTAATAGAGCCCGATTAGGGATTGAACCTTCAAACCAGTTTGTGCATAGCCAGCAATTGAACCCGCTACCTTTTGGGACAATGCTCCAACCAACCGAGCCATGCTGGTCAGGTGAGACTCACTCTATAGCTTACTAACAAAGATAACAAAAATATTAATGCTGATGATGATTACATTCACTTTTTTAATAAGATAGCAAGATTCATCATGATCTACTTATGTGGCTAGCCAAAAATACCAAATCACCAGAATGTTCTCACCTTTAATAGATCAAGTGCCAACCCTCTAGGATTTGTAAACTATAAGCTTTTGAATTATTGGACTTTTATTATGTTCGTAAGAAAAACAAATAAAATATTCCATACCAAGAGATTTTAACAAGTCATGATTTCAAACTTCTGGAAAATTAGAATAAAAAATTTCAGGCAACTCTGTTTTCTCTTTGTCATAATAGTACTGAAAATGTATGCACAAACTTGCACTATAATAAATTAAAGAACTACTGACCTTACGCTGGACAGAAACAGCTTTATCAGACATCTGTTTACATTCTGATAAGGTGGCATCTTCAAGATTCTTTGATTTGTGACGAGTAGAATGCCCTCCTAAATTTGAATCATTCTTTGTAGAGCTTATAGATTTAACTGATGACTTTGATCCACTTCCAGTTTTAGCCTTTTGTGCTGGTAACTGTCCTTTATCAACTGCTTCAAAATGCTTCTCTTTATTGGATTCTGGCACATGCCCTGATCGTTGTGCTACATCTTCTAACGCTCTTTTTCTATCTAGTAAAAGGGATATAAGTACTACTTTAGTTAAAAAGAATGTAAGGTAGAACCATTTCATCACATTATATATATATTTAAAAAAAGACTAATCCCTCAACTGTCCAAATATTTATCACATAGAGCCACTGTCAAGCCAAACAGGGAGCATATAGGCACAAAAAATTCCTAGTCTTCACTCAAAAGACTTTTACATGAACTTTCTTTATTCAGTGAGCTTCTATTACACCAGTGGTCCTCAAACTTTTGTTTTCTGCATTCCTCTACACTCTAAAACATAGGACTACAAAAAGTTTTTTGTTTGTGTTGTTTATCAATATTTACCATAAAAGAAATTAAAATAAGATTTTTAAAACACTTATTTATTTAATAATAAACTCCTGTGTTAACATAAATAACAAATTTTTATGAAACACTAGAATTGCCAAAACAAAAATTAGATGAGTAGCACTGTTGTACATTTTCCCAAACATTTTAACGTTGGGCTTAAGAGAAAACCTCTAAATTCTCATATCTGCTTTTGCATGCATTCTGCTGGATACATTATTCTGGTCGAAATATATACAGAAACTACACGTCACACAGACATGTAGTTAATTGAAAAAGGGGATACTTCACAGATCTCTGAAAAGACCTCCAGGAATATATATATATATATTATATTATATATATGAGCTATTTCTGTAAAGATCACTAAACCAATAATTACTAACACCAAGTTGAAAACATGAATAATTTAAAAAAACTTTTAAATTAATTCACAGAAAATAAGTCTATAATCAATTATTATGGCAAGATGTTTGTATATCCTTGGTTTTAAAAATCGATGTTGGGTGGATATATACACTCCTGCATATTTCTTCTAATAGTTAATAAAGGGAAGAAAAATAAACTAGGTTGAGATGTGGGTCAGATTTCATATAGAAATTCTAAAATTTAATAAAAGAAAATATTTCATTTCTTAAAAAGAGCTAAGGCAAATAGCTCAAATGTCAACTTTTGTTAAATCCTAATAGTACGAAAATCACCATTTCAAACTTATTAAAAATATACAAATATAGAAATTCAAACAAATGAAAAGCCTAAAAAAATAGTCAAAATAAGTAAACTTATTCATGATCATAAGTGTACCTGATGATCTCACTGATCTCCTTGATATCCTTTCAGGGCTAACTGATCGATAGCTTTTTGGACTACCTCTAAATGGATTTCTCATTCGATATGGTGAACGGGACCTGGATCTATATCTAGAAATGTAACGATGGCAAATTCTTGGACTTCGACTTCTTGGTTTATACATATAACGTGGGCTTCGAGATCGATGGAATCTGTGACTTGAGCTTGATCTCCTAGAATGTCTAGGACTGAGGGAATGAGAACGTCTTCTTGGAGTTTCATTTTCTTTTCTGTTGCCTTCATTTCTACAAAATACAAAAGAGACACACAAATTCAGCAATTTAATGTAAATTTAAGCTATTTAAGTGACAAAAGTATATTCTTAAAAACAGACTACTAATAATACCAAACTCTGATACTATGTATTTATTAAAAACAGAAACTTGTTTGTTATGATATGATTTATCCTTGAAACAAATAAGGAATAATCAGAACAGATGTCCAGCCCTCTAATTGCTTGGATCCCTCTGTTTTGCTAATTTACAGAAGAATATCATCACCAATTTCTTGGGCTTTTTCTGTATCACTATTATATACAAATATGTTTGAAAAGTATTAAGTTATATAAAAAAATTAGGACAAAACATTTTAGGAAATGATTTATATCAAGAAATGCTTTTCAACTTTTTTTCCTAAAAGATTATGCCATCTACAAATACTTCTTTGACTGCTGTATTTGTATACACGCACAACGAATAGGGACACCCTCCCCCCAAGGGAATACAAGGCTTAATAAAACCATTCCCATCCTTCAAGGCAATTTATAATCTAAGATTCCACAAGTATAAAGTAATAATAAAAGCATGAAGTATTTTTTAAAAAGACTAAAAAGTAGAAAAGAACTATAACATTTAAGCTGGGATAACTGAAACAGGGCACAACTCAAAACAATACCTTTTTAAAAAGTACTTGCTTACTTCTAAAAAGAAAATTCTTTCAATAATATCACTGTTAAAAAAATAATTACTTTCCATGGTGATTGTGGGGGTGGGGGAGTGGGAAAAGGGTGGAGGTGTTAAGAGGGCATAGAGGGGATAAACGGTGGTGGAAAATAATAAAATAAATTTTAAAATAAGAATTACCTTCTTGATGGGAGGATCTCAGGATTCCAATCAGGATACCTATTTTGAGAATAAACAATATTAATTAACAATCAAAATAAGACTGTAAGGCTCCAGTGATCTTTCTCTGCAATATATCTGTTCAAAACCTATGTTTACGTAGTAATTTACTAGTATATTAAAGCACAAAAATCTTCTTGGGAAGAAAATATTTTGAGTGTGTAATTCAGCAATTTTCAACCAGCGTGCTGTAAGAATTTTAAAACATGCAATTCTTGACTATTTAGTCAGGAGCACTGAACCCTTAGATTGTCAAATTTTAAAAAATGACAAAAGCCAATACAACAATAGCTGGCTGGTGTGAATGAATAAAAATTATATTTTTTTTTGTCAGACTGGCCAAAAATGATATATTTTTCAGTGTGCTGCAGAATTTCAATAATTCGTTTATGTGTGCCATGAGATGAAAAAGGTTGAAAATTGCTAGTCTAATCCAACAAGTATTATGCTAGTAGACAATTCAGAGAAAATAAACAGAAACCCATACTTTAAAGACTTCAAAATTTTTAAAAGTTGAACAAGGAGTACACATAAAAGAGGTACAGAAGAGATCAAGATACAAGCTCATGTAGGGGTTAAAAGAGGGAAGACATTTCACATACTTTGTAGAATTCCAGGGGACACTATTCTACAGAATATAAATGAATGGTGCCCCTTATATTGCACCCAAGTGGTCCTCAGAGATAAACTAATCTGGCTGAAAGCATGGAAATGACAAAAAGGAATTATGAAAGGGAAGACCTGGAAAAGTATCTCAGAGACAAACTGTGAAGGTCCTCGAAATCAGGTAAAGAGGGTGACAAAAATAAATACATTTCTAAAGTGAAGAGAATATAGGAATGTCTTCAGAATATTCAGAAATAAATATCTGGAGGGGGGGTGAGGGTTGAGATACTTAGAAATCAGGCAAGTAGAAGCTATGATATAGTACTAAAAGTGAGAAACTAACACAGAATGGGAATCTGTAGGAAAAAAGAGGGTTGAGGACAGAATTTTATGCACACAAACACTTAAGAGTACAACAGACAAAGATAAAACTAATGAAAGAGATTAAGGGGTATTCACAGAAAGGAAAAGTAGGAGAACAGTAACATCGTAGAAGCTTAAGAAAGACATTTTTGTCCTTAACTTTTCTAGAGATTGTGGACTCTAAAGATTCATTGGAAATAGTGATTAAAATAAACCATCAGAAACCACCAGTATTCAATAATATAATTTCAGTAACCAAAAAAAGAGCCAGATAAGAAAATGGAAGCAACAGACTCAGCAGACACCGGGCAGGAAAACGAAATTAGGTCAAAACCTTAGTAAATGTAAAGCAGGTGTTTTTGTTGTTGCTATTGTTTTTAAATATGTATTTTTATTAATTTTAGAGAGAGAGGAAAGGAGAGGGGGAGAGAGAAAGAGAAACATCAATTGGCTGTCTCTGTACACCCCCTACCAAGGATCAAGCCCACCACACTGGCCAGGGCTAAAGTAGTTTTTATTTATTGTTAGCAGGTTAACTTGACAGCTATTCTCAACTCCTTTTTACCTTGCCTGCCTCTACTACAAAGGCTAACAAAGCTAAATATTTGTTTTCCAGCCTCCTTAGAAGATAGCCAGTGGTAGATTCTAACCAACGAGAAACAGGTACAAAGCAGACTTCTCAGAAAGCTTTTGCTCCCTTCTTCTTGCTTTGAAGTGACAAATTATGAATTGATTTTAAAAAAAAGTTAACTTTTAATTCAATGTGTTCATCACCTAGCATCAACAACTGTCAAAACATGGATACTTTTGTTTCATCTACTCCTACACTTTTTAAAACTTTCGTTACTCTGTACCACCTAAAAAGATCCATTTCTAATTTTGTGATATAGTGTTTTAATGTTACATCTTTGGAATCAAACAAAGTTGGATCTAAGTGTAGGTGCTGCCATTTAATGGCTGTGTATCTGAAAGCTAGTTACTTAACATGTTTACGCTTTAGCTATCTTATATGTACAATGCTGGAAATTATAGCTGGTTGTCAACACATGCAAGTTATTGAATTTCTAGATCTTTCCAGTTTATGGTTTCACAGAGCTTGAAGCCTGTTATTCAAGGGTTGGTAAATAATGTTTAGTTCTTCACTAGGCTGACTGCTAGAATGCATGTTCTTGTCTCTGCTGCCTAGAGCAGAAAGATAAAACATATATACTATTCTGCAAGTAGAGTTTGGACTGTCTATGTATTACCTATCTAGTTTAAAATGTGTTTCAGAGGCATAATACTCTTTATATATGCTGTATAATATAATGGCTAAGAACATGAACCTAAGTAACTGACATTATCTGTGTCAATGTGATGTTATAATAAGCATACACATGAAAGTTGTGAGCAAAATGTTCAACCTGAATTTAACAATGAGGAAACAAACAGAAGAAAGTACAGAATGTAGTAAATGCTACAAGACAATTTTCTTGGATGTTTCAAAAGAAGTCAACATCATGAAAATATCGCCAAAAATAACCACAGGGTGGACTGTTCTAGACTAAGAGACTGAAATGCACAAATTTTGATTTGAATACTGAATTGGGAGTGTGGATGCGGGGAGGAGAAGAGAGGCAGGAACAGTTATAAAAGGCATTTGAAAAACAGCTAGAAGACAGATGCTGAATTGAGCAGTGAATTGTCAAATAGTTCAAAAATATATATAATGATATAAATTAGATGTGGCAAAGTTTAATAATTGGTGAATAAAGATAAAGAATATATGTTTATTGACTTCAACTTATTGCAGCTTAGAAACTGTTCAGAATAAAATGTTTGGGGGAGGGGAGCAAAGATCCATGAACTAAACAGACTCGTCGTGTCAGTTATTTGTTGTGTGAGTATAAAATTTACCTCCCTGTGCCTCAATTTCCTCACCGGTAAAATCACAAATAATCATTATGCATCTATTTCATAGGGTTGCTTTGAAGAGTAAATAAATTATGTAAAGCACTCAGAATAATGGCCAGCACACAATAAGCAAAGAGCTATTATTATTTATTTTTAATATTAAAACTATGATGCACTCTATCTTTTCCCAAGGTAACCAACAACTCTTGTGTCCAGAAAGACCCAATAAAGACATAGAGAATAAGAAAAGAGTAAGAACCTAAATATACATTAGTTGAGGAATGACTAAATAGATTAAAGTATATAAACACAATGAAGCTTAAAAAACAAACACACAAAGAATAGAGTAGCATATACTATTTGGCCATGGAAGAATCCCAAATGCCTAATCAAATTTAATTTATCTGTTAATTTTTTTGCAGAGAAAGCCATGAAGGAATTATTCAAGAACATATAACTTGAAAAAAGGTAAAAATGTAGGATAGAGTATTAAAGTGGCAGGCATGGAAAGCACGTTTTAATAATATATGTGCATGGCCCTGGCCGGTTTGGCTCAGTGGTAGAGCGTCGGCCCGCGGACCAAAGGGTCTGGGGTTCGATTCCCGGTCAAGGGCACGTACCTCAGTTGCGAGTTCCATCCCCGGCTGAGGTCGGGGCACATGCACGAGGCCAATAGATGTGTCTCTTTCTCGTCGATGTTTCTTTCTCTCTCTCTCTCCCCCCCTCCTCCCTCCCTTCCACTCTGTCTGAAAAATCAATGAAAAAAATATCCTCGGGTGAGGATTATAAACAAACAAACAAACAAACAAATAAAATCTGTGCATGGAAAAATAGGCATATCTACAGAAAAAACTTTATAAACCCATGCCATTTGTTCTGGTAAATTACTGACAGCACATGTAACTAGAATCCTGTTACTGCCATTAATGCCTATCTACAGCAACTAAACCATTCCTACCTAAATCCCTGAGTAAATAACTCATTCCTACCTAACTCTCTCACCTTCATAAAAATTAGACATCCCATTGGGTATCTGTGGGAAAATTTGTGGCTTAGAGATTTTCCATTTACAGTGCCAATAAAGCCTACCAGGTAACAATTTTATCTGTATGATAACCTATGTTTTTCTGCACAGCATCTATTTAAGGAAGCAACTCCAATCTCCATTCTTAGTCTTTATGATTCAAGTAAGGCTTATATCATACATAACTCCAGGAGTAGGCACATGACAATAACTGAGTTAGAATACCCTGTTCCCACAATCATTATAATTGGTTCAGAGATGGACAACTAACTCAGAATAGACCAAAGGAATCAAACCAAAGACTTCTACAGCAGTTATGAGGAAAGAGGTGTTTACTTTTTAAAAAAAAAACTCCTGAAATTTGCTAGCTATACAGACCACTTAAGTACAGAACTATGGGGGTCACTTCGCTCTGTGAAGAAAAGAGTGCCTGAGATCTCATGTGGCCAAAGCAAAAGAGAACTGCCAAGAAACCAAAATATTTCTCACACTTTGATTTTTGTTAA
Organism: Myotis lucifugus; assembly: GCF_000147115.1. NCBI lineage: Eukaryota > Metazoa > Chordata > Mammalia > Chiroptera > Vespertilionidae > Myotis > Myotis lucifugus. The sequence continues at coordinate 36,944 of NW_005871234.1, read as the reverse complement.
GCATCCAATTCAACTGCTTTGAAACTAGAACCACTCTTTAAGCTTCCCAGTTAAATGAGATATTAAATTCTCATGCTTTATTAGTAAAAACTACTTTGAGTTAGATTCATCACTTACAACAAGAGTCCTAAATAACCTCAAAAAAATTTGGTGATGTTTTCATAAAGAACAACAACAACAACAACAACAAACCCACAAAAAACAGCTGCCACAGATCTATTTGACCAAGAACATATTACTATAAGTCTAGTGATAAGGAACTTGACATCCAACTGTATCAGTATGTTTAATGATGCTAGGGAAAACATTTAATTTTATGTTACTCCAAGGTACATAAGAGAATACTGTTAAAATCACACTTTTCAACTGCTTAGGTACCCTGTCTTCAAGAAGAAAAAGGTGGAAGACTTAAAGAATCAATTTGAGCCCGGCTGGTATGGCTCAGCAGTTGAGTATCGACCTATGATCCAGGAGGTCACGGTTCAATTTCCGGTCTAGATACATGCCCCCAGCTGGGGGCATGCAGGAGAAAGCAAATCAGTATTTCTCTTTCATCATTGATGTTTCTATCTCTACCTCTCCCTTCCTCTCTGAAATAATAATAGTAATCCTATATAATAAAGAGCTAACATGCAAATGGTCATCACAACCTCACGGCTCAGACACTGAACTGGTGACCGGCCAAGGAACCCGAGGCCACGCCCCCCTCCCCAGTACCGGGTGACCTGAGGCCGTGTCCCCCACCCGGCAGGACTTGACGGGGGTAGGGCTGGCCGGCCGGGTCTTGGTGTTGCTCAATGGGGGTGGAGCTGGCTGGACACTTCTATTATAGAGAAAGGGCAAATAGCAATATTAAAATATTTCCTCTAATTAATTCCCTTTTAATGTGCATGAGTTTTGTACACCAGGCCACTAGTGATAATAATAAAAGAGCTATTTTAAATAATAAATTTGAGGAACCAACACATCTAGCTTGTTCATCTCCTACTTAAGGTTTATTCTGAAAACAGGTTCTAAGCCAGAAGAGAGCTTTAGATCTGAAATTAAATACCTGTGTTTGGGATGGGTAGTTTTTAGTTATTTATCATGGTTTATATTTGGGGTACGGAGGGGGGTAGATAGGAGAATGGATGACTACTCAAAAATAGATAAACCTTTCCAAGGAACACAAGCCAGTAAGGAATGAAGCAATGATATTAAAAAATATACCTGAGATTAAATTAGGAAGAAGTCAGAAGAAATGATATTTAATTCCTTTTGGAAAAAATTAAATACACTTCTATAAATTGAACACTTCAAATATGCAATAGCTTTCTAAAAATATTTTTCTCCAAGGTACCACATGAAAGGTATTAAACAGTTATATCTGAGCATTAACTACTTTTATAAATTTGCTACCTATAAAAAAGAAAAAACTGTTCTTACTGTTGACGTAACTGTCGGCAGCTCTCAATATGAGTAGATGTATTTTGATGCTGAATCCAATCCTATTGTAAAAGAAGAAAAGTGCTGAATTTAGAATATTTTTCATGTTGAATTATGAATTAGGCTTTCTGGGTTGTTACAGGATACTCCCTCCAAAAAATTAAACAAATCTCGTTACAGATAGTATTTGGCTATTCAATAAAATCTTTTACAACCAAAAATAAAGGCTTCCAAACAAAAGCAATTAATACCATATCTCATTTATGCCATTTTAAACATTTAAGTATTTTTTAAAATATCATACCCACAAATACTCATTTTGAAATCAAATATATAAACTTGGAGAAAATAAATGCATGGATCAGAAATAATTCATCTCAGATACAAAAACAACACACCAGAGAACACCAAAAACCCTATAAATAAAATGGCATCTTCAAAACATAGGGTTTCAATGACTTTTACCTCTAAAATTCAAGCTAATAACATTAACAATAAAAAAATCATACCTCATAGGCCAGTACCATTCCAGACTATACTGGCAAAGAATAAGATTAGTAAAAATATGAAGAGATGATGATCAAATCTAATTTATTTTTAAGATTTAAGGGAAAGTAACACCATTTCAAAGACACAATATCTCTTACATATAGAGCTTTACAATAAACAAAATGCTTTCTTATACATTACTTCCTTTACAAATCTGCCCTAAAATTACATTCTCTACCCATAAATAGCTCCTGGAAGATACATCTGATTAAAAAAAAAAAAAAGCAATACAGTTTTCAAAGATACAGTCCTCCAAGTGACAGTTAAAAATAACATGTATATTATTCAATGTTTTATTGTTTTTCCAGCATTTGGATAGGCAGAAAACTTACTAAACAGTTCTATATTTGAAAACTTTCCTTGAGAAAAATGTTACTCATTTCCATTTCAAAAACACTTTATTCTGTTATTGCTAAAGATGAACTAGAAATTTCCAGTTAAAACCACAGCTGACACTATTTATAGAATCTGCCTTGTCAAGAACTATCTGAAAATAAGTGAATGCTACTTGCAATATTCAACAACAGGTTATGACAAACCCTAAACTATTTCATTAAGCCATGGAACCAATTGTGCATTGCAAAAAAGAAATGTTTGCACATCTTGCTCAGTGATACAAGTAGAAAGCTTGTAGAGATTGGCAATTATCGAGTCTCTAAAACTGCTAAACCCATGTCTTTGACAGTAACTGGACACTGTTCACATCAAACAGACACATTGGCAGTAGTGGATTGGGTATGATTTATTTGAACTATCAAGTGTTTTATATGAATAAGTTGCCAACATTGAAAAATCCAGAGATTTTACCCCCAAATCTAGATTCCCAGCTTTTCTTAAAAATAAATAAATAAGGACATAATATTGGACATGTATTCTCTATAGCAACTACCAGCTGATGTTGATAGCTGCCCTATTTAAAGCATATTCTCTCCAGTTCTACACACACATATACACATGTCCCACTCTACTTTTTTTTAATAGGTCCACTCACTTGCTGACATTACTTGCTTTAAGCTCAGTAAATATATCTATGCCACCCCAGTTTTGAGACTTCTATTAACAGTATGAAGATTAAAAGAAGGTCCCAAAGCAGTACTGCCTCTCCAAAGAAGCAGGACATGCTACAAGGACTATAGAGTTGAGAGGGCCCAGAATTAAACTGAAAATATCTACCAGTATCAGAGCTCACTCACTATCCTCCAGCTACCTCAAAAATATCTTGCCAGTAAGTCCTTTCTCAACTGAATTATTTCAGTCAGAAAGACAGCTTTTAAACCAAACACAGCCTTCGTAACCAAGGATAGTAAAACAAACATACCTTCTAAACCCAGGACAGCTCCTCCTCCAACATCTAAATCCCAATTTAGAAATAGAAATACATTTCACATTATATAGTTGCCTTTTTCAGGGTACATTTTTAAAGACTCCAGAGGTGGGGAGCATATTGCCAAATGTTACTTTGCAAGAAAAAATTTGCAATTGATAGTTTATATGCCACATATTCGTAATGTCATATATATGCACTCATACAAGGCAATAAAATATATCACAGAAACAAGAGTAGTAGTTTGTATCATGTAAATCCATGTTTGTTCACAAATTCCTATCACTTAGTCATCTAGTAGTGAAACATTGATTAGATGTTGTTCTGTTAAAAGGTGTTTGTCTTAAATGGCAATCAATCTCAGTAAACTCTAGTGATCACTAAATGATTTCTTTTCTACTCTAAATTTTACTTTTATTATATTAACCCAGTCTTTCACTAGGGAAGCCTCAAATTAGTGCCCTGCTCTATCTATCTCTTCTCATTCCTATTCACCTTGCACATGTCAAAGACATTTATCTCCCTAAAATATACTTTTTACATGTCACATAGCAAGAACCTTAATTAGTTTCCTAATGCCTCTCACCTTAAGTCTAAACTTCTTAGGCTAGCTTTTCAAGTCTCTTTGTACTTTTATTTGTTGCTCTCATCTGAAATTAATTCCTCCTCCCCCAGGTACACTAAAGCCTATTCATCATTCAGGACCCACCTTCAACTTATTCCACGAAGTCCTCCCTCCCAGATCATTCAAGTCCAGAGAGATTTAGTGCAGCTAGTCACCATCACTCAATTAGTCTTATTTAACTAAACTATACAAGTTTCTTGATGTCAAAGTATATTCATACTTCTTTTTATTACATAGTGCTAAATACATAATAGGAAATTAGATAATGCTGGCCTGAATTGATATAAGCCTGAAATAAAAATAAAAATATGAAGTATCTCTCCCTTAAGCAAATCCAAACAAGATAAAAACAATCACCAAATCATTTGTTGTCCTGAATTATTTTTTAATTCCTGAGGTGTGTAATTAGGAGGCAGTGAGACTCTATAAACTGTTAAGAACATCTAAATTTTCTATAGTTCTTCAACTCTGCCCTAGCACCTAATATCGGATTGTATAAAACTAGTAATCAATAAATACCAATTGAACAAATGTATACCTTTTCTACTCTACAGAATAAAAATGAAAACTTTTAAGTTCTTTATTTTAAGGTATTTTCCTTGGATTCATCATGACTAACTGAAAGTTCAAAATAAATGGAATACAGAAAGCCTAACACTCACTTCAGTACTTAGGCCAGGAGTACTTACAGATTATAACTAAGTGTTATAAATTATTCTGAGATTTTTCAAGACTTTGCTATCCTCTTTGGCAGAGTCAGGCAACTATTATTTTATCAGAACTCAGTAAATCTGGCTAAAATGAGGTAGAATGCTGCTTTCCTTTGCTGGAGTTAACCTTATGACAAAAGCATCAGCTCTAGGTATCAGATTCTTGTTGGCTGAAACCTGATGAGTGGGTAATAGACAATAAAAAGGCAGCATTGGAAGGAGAAAAAACAAGAGAATTAATACCTATAGATTTTTAAGCCTATTCAAAGTATACAATGCTATGGCCTTGAATCAATGCTTATTACCATGAGAAGTACATTTCTTCTTGGCCATTTATGATCTAAATCTACAAATCACATCAGTAAGTAGAAGAAACAGTGGTTTCCAAATATATATAAGTAAATAAAACATACTTGGAAATTCCTACTCAAATCTACCAATGATTACTAACAGTATTCTACATTACTCCTCAGCACCTCTGTAAAACGCTTCCTTCTAACTGTACTAACCATGAAGATACTTAAAGCTTCTTTATTTTTAAAATATTTCTCTCAAAATTTTTATCATTTTACGCTCTATTTGCTGACCCCACAGTTAGTCTCCAAATAACTCGACTCAATTTTGCTATGATTAAGTTAGGAAGCTCCTTCTCATAAAACACTAAAAATCCTAGACCAGATAGTCAGAAAATTATTAAATTGACATTGTCTTTAGCCCAAGACACGTAGATACATGCAAGGCTACAACATACTGTCTCTTCAAAGTGTATAGTACAAATGTTTTATTCCAACTTTTTATTTTTATACTAACATATTCTCTTATTTAAAGTGACTTACGTGACATTGTCTTATAAGGATACAGTTTATGTTATATAAATTTTATGCTGCATAAATTTCTGGGATAACTAATCAAAAGTTCAAAATAAATAGACGAACCATGTAGTGTGCCCAGTTACAGGAATACAGAAAGCCTAACACTCAATTCAGTACTTAGGCCAGGACTACTTAGATTACAACTAAGTGTTGATGTTGCAATCAAAATTAACTTCTGCTATTTCCTTAATGCCTAGTTAACACCAATGTACTTGAGAATAGTGGAAACTTGGGCGCTGTGTATCATTATACAGTGATGTTTAAAAACACTCACCTTCAAATGACTACATTCTACGTTACAGAGAGAACAGAAATGTGGAAATATTCTTGGAGATGCTGCATAATAGTCATTCATCATAGAAGGAGTTGGGAGTCTCTTCATCTTTTGGACATCAGCATGGGAAAGCTTGGGGAGCCAGGATGCTTTCACAATCCCAAAGGGAGACCGAATGGGGATGTCAGCCTCCGACTGATAATTCTTTTTATTTCCTCCTGGTCTGTGGACATTAGATGAATTAATCACAGGCTCACGTGGGATCCGCTCTTGCTGGCTTACAGCTGGAATTAATTCCGATGAAAAAGGTTGCTGGTTCATAGATGGAGGAATCAGAGACCAACTCATTGCCTGGTTAACTGTTTGGCTAATGGACTGGCTGACACATTTTACAGGTTCAAGGACTGGCTGTCTTCCTGTAATGTGTAAGCCTGGCATCTTAGTTCCACTCTCAACTGGGAAAAAGGACTGATTATTGGAGGACTCACCGGGGAAGTCCATCTGTCGAAACACATCTTCAACAGGAAACATAGAATTACATATCACATTTGGTGCAGGAACAGATGCAGAAATGCTCTGCTGTGACCGAAAATCATTCTTGACCTCATCAGTTGGAATTTCAGGATCATAAATACGTGCTTCAAGTGGATCTTCTGTATAGCCATATTTGCTTGCATGCCCATAATCAATCACATTACTTGAAACTGCCTCGCTACCAAGTGTTTCTTTACTTCTGCTCTGAGAAGGTAAATTAGGTAATCGGCGCCCCATTTTTCGCATTCTTATATCCCGAAGAATTAATGGCATATTTTCAGGAGTTAGCTGTTCATCAGGATAGCGACTGAGTTCTTCTAAATCTTCATTAGATAATCCAAAACTTGCTAAGATACTTGAGGCACTCTCTTTTGTATAGCGGCTCTGCACTTTAGGACTCTGCTCTGTAACCTGTGTTATAGGACTCTGTTTCACTCCCACTGATGCAGGTATATGAGACTCATCATCCCACCGGCTACCATGAGGCTTCTCTTTCTTTTGTTGTGCTTCATGAAAATCCAATTTTTCTTTGGTCAATCTTGGATCAGTTCGGTGCTGAGTTACCTGAACATTCATTCTCTGTGGTCCCATGTTCTGATAAGGTTCATGGCCAGCAAATCTGGGTGGAATTCCACGGGCTCTCCCTGCTGGGTAAAATCTTGGAAGACCCATAGCTCCCGGCCTCATAAATGGTCCTGGAGGCCTCATCCCAGGAGGGTTAGGTGCTCGTGGCCTCTGAAGTGGAAAGTTTCCTCGAGGATTAAACCTGGGTCTCGACATGGCTATTTTCAATAAAGCCTGATTTAATAAAGTATAAGGTGGTGTTGAACTATGTGAGGCAACGGCATTCAGCTGCTGAAGCGCCAATTGAGTCTTAATCTGAGCAATGTGCAAAGGAGATGGGCCCAACAGAAGTGGGTTTGCAATGCCCAGGTTCAAGGAATTCACAAGTGGTGCGAAATTTTCCAAGAATAACACAAAGCTGAAAGTTAAAACACAAATATTAGATCATTTTAACTCAAACTACTTCATGAAGTGGGGTCTATAGCCAGTGTAAAACATTTTGAAACAAAGCCATGAAAGGATTCTGCATTTCATACACGTTGAGATTAAGTGCTTACAAGGATTTTAAACTTTCCCAAAAACTTTCTCTTCTTTTCTTCCAAATTCAGAACACAAACCCAAACAAACCTCAAGCCAGAGGTTCAAGCATACTGTTACATTGGGTGCTGTCCTAGGTGCTGAGCGATAATTACAACTCCTAAATAATCTTGAAAAATGGGATTATTTCATGCTTTAATATGGAGGGAAAAAAAGATGAAAGCATTAAATACTTAGAAATGCGCACACACACTTAATATTTATGTTATCAGATGTACAAACAATGAAAATAGGAACTGTAAACTTAAAATTTTACAAGACCCATTTCTCTAAGACACACCTTCCTTGGAACCACAGCTAATTAAATTCCATATAGCAATTAGATTATGCTTAAGGTTCTGCTGTTAAACAGTTGTTTCTTTTAAGATGCAAACTTGTCACCAATAACTTGACTACAGAGGCTGACAAAATAGTGTGCAATAGAATGTATTTGATTATAACATACAGAAAAATATGCAACAAAACCAATCACCTTTCTCTTGGATTCCCTCCAAGGTGAGCATATAGACAAATATAGGGGTGGGCAAAAGTAGGTTTACAATTGTGAGTACATGAAACAGTTTATTCTTGTATTATTATTACATTATTTTATTTGTATTACACCTATAAACCTACTTTTGCCTACCCCTGTATATATGGACAATAATAATGATTAACTATAGTGTTATAGAGTACTGTACATGTACTTTACACAGACTGATTCATTTCTCACAACAACCCCGAGATATGCACACTTTTACGAGGAGGATACTAAGGCACAGAGAAGTTAACACATTTCGGACCAGTAGTTTTATTGCTAGCTTTACCCAGTGGCCAGGTAAGTTTCTAATGAACCGGTACAAAAAACGTTTTACATAAATGTTAAAGACATGCGTTAAAATTAAATAGCCATTGCATTTTGAAGTTATTTATTACATGTTCTTACAAGCTAATATCTTTTTAAAGTATGATACTTTGTAAAACACTGTGTAATATGAAGCGAGAATTATCTTGATCCGACTGCAATGTGTTAATTAAGTAACTTACATAGATAAGTGGCCAGGCCAAGATGTGCATTCCAAGTATTTTGGCCCCATAATCCATGCTCTTAACTACCAGTAGATGTGAGCAAGAATATCTTGCAGTTCCCAGGCACTGTATTAGTTAAAACTGGTTGCTGCCCAACCCTTCGGAATGCAGCATAACTCACTCCAAGCCAGTTCTCAAAGAAATTGCACTTTAGCTATCATTCAGGACCAAGGTCAGCGGTCAAAGGACTGGCTGGCCCTTTTAGTTAAAAAAAAAAAAAACAAACAAACACAGACCATGCCTATTTCGATCAAGTCCCCCTACTTTGATATCCAATAGAAATGCAGGGTGGGAACATATAGGCTTTATCTGATAACACTCTTCCTTCCAACCATCTCACAGGCTGCCACTACATTTAATTTTTATAAAAGGACATTCTTGCCACATCACCCTCTATTAAACAATCCAAGAGAATCTCATTCCCTTTACGTCTTAGTTTTATGTGGAAAGTATAATCAACCTAGTCAATTTCTACCCTCCTAATTTTACCAAACACTTATTCCAGCTAGGCCATTGCTCCTATTCCTCTCTTCTTTCCTCCCTTCATCTCTTCCAATCAAAACACATGAAGGAAACAACTTTGCCTTGACCTGATTTATTTGATTTTACTCATTCTTCAAGGTCAGTTTCCATTAAATCTTCCTTGACCACCAAGGCTCAGAGTGAGTCTTCCAACAAACTTTATTGCTTATACCATTTTGGGACTTGTACCTTTTACTATCTTGTTTTTGTGTTCATATGAATGCAGTCTTTTTCAACAACCTAGTCTCAATTGAAGGCATGCTCACTGTTGTCTTATCTCCCGAGGATATAACTCTACTCTTACTTGTTATACCCTCAAATATTTGTTAAGCTATTTGAATTATCATATCCAAAGTCCTCATACTTGACAAGGACTATTTTCAAATTAGAGTAAACACAAAAATACATTAAGTATTATGTAGGCGTCTAATTCACTAGGTGCAAGCAGCAGACACTAGTTACTAAACAATGATATCCAAATTTTCTGTAAATAATGTTCATTTATCACAAATTCCAGGTCTTTTTAAACAATCATAAATCATATGAACTGTACCTACCTTCTATAAAATAAAAATACTTCTAAGAACAACTCTGTATTGACCCAGTCCTTAAAAATAATCACTTATGCAAGCAGTTTGTCATCCAGTTATACTCTTTCTGCACTATTTTCCTGAATTGGTGAATATTCCTTTCACAACTTCAGAAGCACAAACTTTTCCAAATATTGTTTCTCCCCCATAATAAACCAAAAAGGAACAGATTTCAGTCAGTCATCTAATTACCACATAGAATTATGAACATGTATCATTAGAAATACTCACATTTTAAATTCCTTAACAATAAAAAACCTGTCTATGCACGTTAATATTCCCAGCACTGTTTTAACACTGATGTAAATATACATTAATAGACTGCAAGAGAGCAGCCCTTCATATGGTGTATTCTGCAGAAACCAGAGTCCTGTAAGATTGTAGGTCTTCTACAAAGGAGTTCCCTGGTCAAGAGAGTGTGAAATGCTCTTGTGCTACCCTTCTCAGAGGGGCACAATAATTATTGCATATTAAAGGCTCTGAGGTGCACTGTTGTTTACCAAAAACCTTTTTTTCATTTTGCACTTCTCAATCTTGAGTTTTCCTTCATGTGTATACCCAGGAGTGATATTTGGAATATTTAGTAATTAGTAAAGCACAAGCAATGAATAATCAACAGCAATATGAGCCCTCCTTCGTCCACTGCCCTTAAGTTTTTAGTTGCTGTGTACAAGGTGATGGTAGGGCGGTCCTCAGGAAGAAAGTACTAAGGTGGGGAAAGTAGAAGTCCACCCACTTTCGGGGTAACAGCTATTTACAAATCATGGCAAAATTATTTCAATATTTTAACAACTGGCATATCTGTACCAGTGTGTAATCACTGAAATCAGTCCTGAAAAGACACCAGTCTTTCACGCAACAGTCTAAAATATATACAAACAGAAGAATTAAAAGGCCTTTTCCTAACTAAAGAATTTCAACTATCAATAAGCAGAGGTTTGGCTTGTTTGCTTATAGGAGCCTTAAAAAGATCACCCCCGACTTCCCATATCATTAGTCCATTGTGAAATCTAATATAATGAGGACAAAATTAACAGTCTTAGCTCCCCAAAGAGACCTCTCCCATCTCTCGGTAAGACAAATTAGAGGCCTGTTCAGCCATAGTAATTTATTAAGCATTCTGAATCCAGGACCTGCTAGCCAAAAATACGAAAATTTCTCTCTTGGCATGAGTATCGTGGAAAATCCATCATTACACACAAATGTCACATTCGACAGGTATCCTCCACCAACCTCCTCTCTGAGAATAAGTTTATTTAATCCTCCTGTACTTTAAGCCAACACTTCTCCTAACTTTTATCCCAAGACTCCTTCCAAATGTCAGACGTTTAAGTCTAGCAGGTTTTATTTCCTTTTGTTTGTATCTAGTAACATTTTCAGACAGTAATTCACTAATATAGAATCATCAAACACCTTCTTACGCTACACCGTATCATTTCTAATCCTGGTAGAAAAGTTTCCAACAATGTAGTTCATCAAAACATCACTAACGAGAACTTATATAGCTATCTGCATTTCTATTCTCACTATAATGATGTAAATTTTAAATCAAAGCATGAAACACAATGTTGGGCATTAGCAAGAACTGACAAATACATTTTTGAAACTCTAATAAAAAGTCTGCCTACAATCTGTATTTCAAATAACACTATCTTCAATGGGTAAAAAAAAAAAAAAAACTTATGTAATTTTCTTTATGAACGAAATTTAAGTATATTCATATTTCACTTGCATTACTCTTAAAGTGTAAAGCACATTTTTAATCATTGAGGTAAGTTACCGTTTAACCTTCTTACAGCTATCATTCCCATTCACTCCAAATGCTTTAAGTAAAAAGATGTTTATATTTATATTTCAACCTTTCTACTTATAAGGCATTATAAATTTCATTTTGCAATTATATAACTCTGAAGCCTTATTTCTTCAAATCTAATTTAAGGCAAGCCCCACACCATCAATTTCCTTTTTTCACATCTTTTCTCCCCTTTCTCATGTTTAACCTTTAGACCTACTAATGATGCCCCAGAGTAAAACTACTTAATGCAAATGCAAATACTAACACCTGATAGAAACAGGAATTTATGGCAGTCTCAAATGATCCATCGGAATAAAATTCCAAAAATCAAGTATCAGGTCATTAAGGATATCTTTTAAATATATCAGAATAAATATATCAGAGTAATTTCAAATCCAGCTATTATTCATACAATTAAAAAAATTGTTGTTTTAGGTGAGGAAGTAGAAGGTTAGTAAGCCAGAACAGATCTCTTCCTTCATAGAACTAACACTTACGTTTTAAAGATGGAGCTAATATTTCATAAAAAATTAAAGAAACCAAAATGATAAAATATAGTTAGAAATCTCCTGGAATTTTCCCTTTTCACACTTTTGTAATTAAGAGGGTTTGCAGAAACTGGAAGTTGGCTGAATAAACTAAAGTATATCCATATTATGCATATGTAAAAAAAGGAATGCTACTATTCATCTCGGTTGCAGGCTTCTCCCTGGCCCAGGCCCTGGTTGGGGCTCGTGCAGGAGGCAACCAATTGATGTGTTTCTCTCTCATCGATATTTCTGTCTTTCCCTCTGTCTTCTACTCTCTATAAAAATCAATGGAAAAATATCCTGGGGTGAAGATTAAAAAACAAAATCAGGAATGGGAAAAGTGATGGATGCTGATAAAATTCAAATGTTGTTGACAGCATATTTACTATTTTAGTGAGAAAGCACAAAACTGAAACAAAATGTAGTCAATACAACAGAGATAAGCAAGACCAAGAGGTAACTACAGTACTGAAGACATTCAGCTATCAACTTCCAATGGTTCCTGAAGTCTAACTGCATACTTGCCATGCCTGCCATTTGGTTGTTCACTTCTTTCATGAAATGCACAATCCAAAAAATGTTCCCATTTGCCTACAGTAGGTTCCCAAAATCGTTAATTATGGATAAAGTGCCAAATATCTTAAACTCTTTACAAGGTACAAAAAAGCATATTTAGTATGTTACTTTTGTATAAGAAATGGAAATAAGAAAACACATATCTGTTTATGGTTACCAAAAAAAATGCATAGGTAGGATAACATAGAAAACATTAAAGCTGGTTACCTGTAGAAGTAATAGAAAGGCTTTTTAAAAAGGGGAATATTTCATGGAGGACATCTTATTACATAGTTTTGACTCTTAAAAAATGTTAACAATCTACATTTTTTTAAAATATATTTTATTGATTTTTTACAGAGAGGAAGGGAGAGGGATAGAGAGTTAGAAACATCGATGAAAGAAGAACATCGATCAACTGCCTCTGCACACCCCCTACTGGGGATGTGCCCGCAACCCAGGTACATGCCCTTGACCGGAATCGAACCCGGGACCCTTCAGTCCGCAGGCCGACGCTCTATCCACTGAGCCAAACCGGTTTCGGCTACATTTTTTAAAAATTAAAACAAGAATGGGAAAGAGGGAAAAATCTAAAATTAAAAGCATACTAATTCAATCATTTTTGGAATGAATACTTTAACCCACTGAAGGGGAAAAAGAAAACTAATGTGCCTGGCCAGTGTGGCTCAGTTGTGGCTTGAGCATCACCCCATGCACCAAGAGGTCACCTGTTTGATTCCAGGTCATGGCACATGCCTAGTTTTGGGACCTGATCACCAGTAAGGGGCGTGAATGAGCCAACTGACATTTCTATCTGTTCCTCTCTAAAATCAATAAAAACATTTAAAAGAAAAGCCCTAATGCAAGTTAGTTACAAAACCATTATTTGATTTATATACCCTCAATTTAGGGTAGCTAGGAGAAAGGGGAGAGTTACAAACAGATTCTTATCTTTTTTAGGTTTTTTTTTGTGGGATTTGGTGGGGGTTTTTTGTAGTGGATAGGTAAAAGAATTCTGAAATTACTTTAGATATAAGATTGAGCAAGTAAATGTTTTGATAGTGGTGAGAGCCATGGTTCTCACTGTGGAAGACAAACATATAGATATAAAATAGGAGCAAGTAAGAAGAACGGGATAGCAGTAAATTATAAACCTTATAAACCACTGAGAAAACCAGGGGTTCTTAACTCCATACCAATAGAGCAATGTATTTGTAGAGAGACAGCTTAGATGGAAGAAATCATCATTTTTGTACCCATCATAATAAAGATTGGTTTAGGTAAGAATCATCTGTGCATGTTAAGTCCAGAGTGAAATTTTGATGAAGAGTAGAACAGTTGCATAATCCTAAAATGTCTTTCCACAAGTCAGTTAATTCAAGAAGGTGGGGGTGAGGGGAGAAATCAAACACTTTGATATTCTTCAAAAATGTCAATTTCAGAGATAAAGAAAGGTTATGGAAATATTCTAGAGTAAAGAAGACTAAAGAGACATGAAAACTAAAGGCAATTATTTAATCCTAGACTGATCCTATACTGGGGGATGGGGCGGGGGAGGAGAGACAAAAACAGAAACTGATATGCAGTAGATAGAGCATAGGCCTGTGGACTGAAAGGTCCAGGTTTGATTCGGTCAAAGGGCATGTACCTTGGTTGTGGGCACATCCCCAGTAGGGGGTGTGCAGGAGGCAGCTGATCGATGTTTCTAACTCTCTATCCCTCTCCCTTCCTCTCTGTAAAAAAAAAAAAAAAAATCAATAAAATATTAAAAACAAAAACAGAAACTGATATAAAGTACATTACTGGGTCAATTAACAAAATCAAAATATGGTAAATTAAAGAGTTTTATTAATGTTAAATTTATGGAGATAGTAACTATACTATGACTAAGAAAGAAAATATTCTATTCTTAGAAAATAAACTAGAGTAGAGGAGCACAATGTAGGCAACCTCTCTCAAATAGTTCGGAGGGAAGGGCAGATGTGTGGTGTGTGTGTGTGTGTGTGTGTGTGTGTGTGTGTGCGCGCGTAGGACAAGAGGGAAGAAAAAGAGTGAAACCTACAGGGAATTCCTGTCAGCCAGGGCTTTACTTCATTCAAAAATAGTTAATGGCCCAAAGTTTTAAATCCAACACTGGACTACCTAACTTCTTAGTTATATACCAGTGGCCCGGTGCACGAAATTTGTGCACATTAAAAGGGATTAGAGCCGTAAATGGTTTGGCTCAGTGGATAGAGTATCGGCCTGCGGACTGAAAGGTCCCAGGTTCGATTCCAGTCAAGGGCATGTACCTTGGTTGTGGACGCATCCCCAGTGGGAGGTGTGCAGGAGGCAGCTGGTCGATGTTACTCTCTCATCGATGTTTCTAACACTCTCTCTCTCTCCCCCATTCCTCTCTGTAAAAAACCAATAAAATATATTTTAAAAAGGGGGATTAGAGGAAATATTTTAATATTGCTATTTGCCCTTTCACTATAATAGAAGTGTCAAAGAGGAAAGAAAATTAGTAAAATGTGTATGAAAATCTCCCTCCTGTCAGAGTCTAGAGCGCACCTCGGGGACCTAGAGTCAAGTCCCTGCCGACCCACACGCACCTCAAAATCACGTGAGACCCAGACCTGGCCGGACCTACCCCCATTGGGCAAGGCCCAGACCTGGCCAGCCCCACCCCCTTCAAGCCCCAGGGCTGGTGCTGGGGTCAGAGATGCGAGCCTCATGTCCCCGGGCTGGCACAGGGCTGGGGATGGGATGCAGCCTCTCGCAAGTCCCTGCCCACCAGTGCTTGCTGTGCACGCAGCCTCCTGATCGGTCATTACGCATGAGGGCGTCATGACCATTAGCATATTAGCTCTTTATTATATAGAAGACTAGAGGCCAAATGCACGAAATTCATGCACAGCAGGTAGGGGGGTCCCTCAGCCCGGCCTGCACTCTCTCCAATCCAGGACCCCTAGGGGGTTGTCCGACTGCCTCTTGCAATCGGGGACCACTGGCTCCTAACCGCTCGCCTGCCTGATCGCCCCTAACCGCCTGTGCTTCGCCCTGCACCTGGGACCCAGGATTCCCTCCCTCTGGCCGGACACAGGCACAGGGGACCATGGGCGGCGGCTTGTCCTCTCCCGGGCTGCAGCCTGGCTGGTCCCCATTCCTCTTGCCCCAGTGTTGAGTGTCTGAGCAGTTCTGGCATGAGGACCATTTGCATATTAGCTCTTTATTATATAGGACTAGAGGCCCAGTGCACAAAAATTTGTGCACTGGGGGGGGGGGGTCCCCCAGCCCGGCCTGTGCCCTCTCGCAGTCTGGGACCCCTCGGGAGAATAACGACCTGCTGGCTTAGGCCTGCTCCCGGGTGGCAGAGGGCACGCCCAATCCCTAGGTGGCAGCCCCTGTCTAGCTCCAAAGAGGTCTGATTGTGGGGTTGGGGCCCCCCTTCCGTCATACACAAAAACAGGGCGGATCGGGAGGTTGCGATGCCACCCCTAGTCACGCTCAGGGTAGGCCGATTGGGGGGTTGGGGCACCACCCCCTGTCACACTCAAGGCAGGGTCGATGGGGAGGTTGCGGCGCCACCCGTCACGACAGAGCAGGGCCGATCAGGGTTTGGGGCGCTGCCCCCTGTTACTCACAGAGCAGGGCCAATCATGGGGTTGGGGCGCTGCCCCCTGTCACTCACAGAGCAGGGCCCATCAGGGGGGTTGGGGCTCCGTACCCTGTCACACACAGAGCAGGGTCAATCAGGGGGTTGGGGAGCTCACCCCTGTCACGCACAGAGCAGGGCCCATCAGGGGGTTGAGGAGCTCCCCCCTGTCATGCACAGAGCAGGGCCAATCAGGGGGTTGAGGAGCTCCCCCCAATCACTCACAGAGTAGGGCCGATAGGGGAGTTGGGGCACCGCCCCCTGTCACACACAGAGCAGGGCGGATCAGGGGGTTGGGGCGCTGCATCCTGTCACACTCAGGGCAGGGCCAATGGGGAGGTTATGGCTCTACCCTGTCACACACAGAGCAGGGCCCGTGGGCGGGGGGGAGGGGGGGTTGGGGCGCCGCACCCTGTCACACACAGAGCAGGGCCGATCAGGGGGTTGCTGCGCCGCACCCTGTCAAACACAGAGCCGCAGGGCGATCAGGGGATTGGGGAGCTCCCCCTATCAGGCACAGAGCAGGGCTGATCAGGGGGTTGGGGCACCTTCCCCTGTCACGAACAGAGCAGGGCGGATAGGGAGGTTGTGGCCCCGCCCCCTGTCACTCACAGAGCCACAGGGCGATCAGGGGGTTTGGGCACTGCCCCCAGTCTTGCTGATCCCGG
>NW_005871234.1:15422-19820 GCF_000147115.1 Myotis lucifugus | reverse complement strand
GCCATTTCAGGCTAGCGGGTGACTGAAGCTCCCAACTGCTCCTTTTTTTCTTTTTCTTTTTCATTCTGGCCAGCTTTAGCTCTGAGGCTCGCTGCTGAAAGCAGGTTTCTGGCCTTTACCTTCTGTATTGATACAATGTTGCGGTCCGGCTGGCTGAAGCCCAGCTGACTGAAAGCCGGTTTCTAGGGTTTTGTTTAGCTTCTATATTTGCAACATAGTTGCTTAGAGTTGCAGCTGAGAGGCCGGCAAGTCAGGCGGGGAACGTTGGAGTCTGCAGTCCCTGGAGCAAGCAAGCCTCCCTGTTTGCTTCAGTGCATGGCTGCCGGCCGCCATCTTGGCTGACAGTTAATTTGCATAAGGATATGCTGATTAGCCAATGGGAAGGGTAGCGGTCATACTCTAATTACCATGTTTCTCTTTTATTAGTGTAGATGATATACTAAGTCAAAAAAATGACTGGACTATAAGCAAGTATGGTAGCAGGAAGGAAACCTCCAATATGGTAAAGAACATCAGCCTTAAGCAAATATCTGGATTTGGCCCTTTCCACCACCACCCCCCCCGCATCATGCTCACTCCCTAACTATTGACTGTTAGTCAGCCCATTATGCAATGCATAATAATCTGATTTTGGGGAAATTTCCAATGATCTGAAGACACCCGCCCTTTAGGAGGGGTGCCACTGAATGACTTCATGCAAAAGTGGCTAACTCCCACAAATAAAATTTAACACTAATGTAGCACAGTATTTTTAAAAAACACAAACCCTAACTAGATTCAATGTTTTAATTTTGGTCCTGTTGCTTGCTAAAAATGTCACCCCAAGCAAATTAGTTAACCCACGCCTGTTTGATCATGTGAAAAATGGGAATAAAAACAATACCCACTTAAGAAAGTTGATGTGAAGAATAATTAAAACTATACCTCCTGATATACCACAGGTGCTCAAAACATGTTAGACAATAAACAAAATGCTTTGTTTAAGAAGCAGGTAGGAATTTGTTCCTTTTAAGACTCAGATAATTTTTGAAATTTCCAATATGGTAGTAGAAACAAACACATTTATACACACACGTGTGTGGTATATGAGACACACTGGGAAATTTGAGTACTGAATGATTACTTAACATTAAGGAATTATTATTTTAGGTGTGTTAAGCATGTTTTTCTCTAAATATTTAGAAGAAAACTTCTGAACTACATATTTATGAATGATATGGGATCTGCTTTAAAAAAATAAGGTGGAAAGTAGAGACAAGATTGACCATTAGCTTGTAATTTTTAATGCTGGATGATAGGTATACGGGTAGTGAATCATTGTATTATGCTTTAGTATATGTTTAGAATTTTTCCATAATATAATGTTTTTTTAAGTAAAAAAAATTCAAAACAAAAGGGAGTTGGAAATATTTGCTCATTAGCAGGGACAATAGGGCAATTAGTTTAAAGTTTAAGAAAATGAAGACTGCAGAAATGAGGCAGAAAAAAAGTATGAAGCTTTAACAAGACTGGAACAATATACGTATTTTGGTATTTAAGGGGTTCAAGAGTTAAAAAAATAACCCAAAATGTAGGTACGTCAAGGTCACCACTAAGAAAATATCAAAATATGTGTATCTTAAAACTTTCTATGTTCCCCAAACCTTTTCTTTCAAAACAAAATCTTAGAAAGTAACCCTCACTGATCTCTATAGCTCTGCTTTATTTCTAACACCTCACCTTTTTCCTTACTGTCTTCCTTTTCATTATTCTCTTTTTATCTTCCATAAATCTATACTTCCCATTTTAATTTTCAACCACAAATATAGATCCCAGGACATAAAACTGAAGCAATGAGAGAGCCAGTCAAGCTGGATACAAAGAGGTACTTACCAGCTTTCCACAAATAAAACTACTTTCTGTTTTGGAGGACCTCTACACTACATGTCAACACTCAATAGCTTGTTTTTACACAAAACAGCCCAAATTATGTTACCAGGCACCCATGCTGGAAGCACTGTGTCTTAGTACATACAGCATTTTACTAAGAATTTGGAAAGATTTATGTAAACCTTCACCAATATGCATTTAGTTATGTAGAAGGAGTAGAATTTGGACTCCAATAGTCTGTCCTGTGTTCTTATCCTGCCTCTGCAACTACCAGCTGAGAGCATTCACTCTAATTGTGAGCATCTAATACATACTTGGACACTGGGACAGATACAAAGGTGAACATAACACTCACATAAATAAATGGTTACAATGTTTTGCTAAGTGTTCCAAAAGTTTATCAATTTAACCTAAATTCCTTAAGCCCCTTCTTTTTAATTAAAAGGGAGTACTCACAGGTTGCAATTTTGTGTCAAAAGAAAAAGACGCTAAAGATCTGTAATAAAAGTAACAGCTGACATTTATTCAACAGCTCCTACCAGCCAGGAATAGAAGCTTTCCCTACACTGTCTCAATCCTCACAACAATGCCAAGTAGGTAGTAGTAATCACCATTTTGCAGAGAAGGAAACAAATTCAGAAAGACTAAATTAACTTACTCACAATCTCACACATATAGTAAGAGGAAAAACAGGGATTCGAATCCAGATCTTCTGATTCCAAAGCCTATTATCTCTCCACTAAACTATTTCTCTCATTTTCTTTCACTACATGAAAACAAAATTTCCAGAGATCCCCTTCTTAAGTGCACAGAAGAGAAAAAGCTTTAAGACAGCCAGGAAATACAAAGTCATCATGGAGATCATAAGAAGTGTTTTTTTAAACCAAATTATCTGATATATACAGCCTCCATAATGAAAGATGACATGCAAGAGATTGAAAAACTATTAATATAACCAATATTCAAAGTAATAGACATGTGACATAAATAACTAGTTAATACAAATGAGTATGAAATGTTGTGATTTCTTCCAACTGCTTTATCTTTACCCTTACTTGCTTGAACATGAACAACCAAGGAGGAAATGGCCCAGCTCAGTGTAATGCAGTGATGGTGAACCTATGACACGGGTGTCAGAGGTGACACACGAACTCATTTATTTGGTTGATTTTTCTTTGTTAAATGGCATTTAAATATATAAAATAAATATCAAAAATGTCTTTGTTTTACTATGGTTGCAAATATCAAAAAATTTCTATATGTGACATGGCACCAGAGTTAAGTTAGGGTTTTTCAAAATGCTAACACGCCAAGCTCAAAAGGTTCGCCATCACTGGTGTAATGTGTTATCATGTTGAGCCCATTTAAGAATTTAAAAGTGCATTTAACAGTGTATGAAAATACAAAATAAAGCGTCATGAAATGCTGTCAAATTTTTTAAAATGCAACGTAAGCCCACTAAGTGTTGAATAACTAAACATCAACAAAATTTAAAGCCATGTTGAAATAATGTAAATTATGCGTTTTTTTCTGTATAAACTTCATTAATTAATCTTTTTTAAAAATATATTTTACTTATTTTCCAGAGGAAGGGAGAGGCATAGAGAGTCAGAAACATGGATGAGAGAGAAACATCAATGAGTCGCCTCCTGCACAATGTGAATGGCAAATAGAACCAGCGTCAAAATAAATGAACACTTTTACATCACATAAAGAAAAAAGAAACATTTTTGTGTGTGTGCACAATTCCAAAGCTCGTTAGCAAAGGAATCTGAACCAACATAAATCGCCGGATCCTGGTAACAAATTTTTCTTCAGACCTCCTTCCGATTAAAACGGCATCTCCCCCCCCCCCCCCCCCCCAGAATGCTGCCAAACAGTAACATTTAAGCTTCACAAAAATTAGCTGGATGCTGCCTTCACTATGTCTAATGATTCAATCCAACGCAAGATTTTGTAGGACTATGTCTCCTTCGTTCGCATTTACCTCTAACAACAAAAAGGAAGTTTCAAACGTCCCCCAAGACTGATGCGTGTGGCTCCCATTTGCCCCCCACCTTTAACAGAAGGGGGCCCAAGGCAGGCGTCACCCAAAAATAACACGCGAAGGAGCCGTATTCGAGATCCCCCGGAGAGATGTGGAGAGAAACATCAGAGCCACGGACGCGCGCTCCGTGCCCCGCACCGAGGTGACACGTCTTGGCTCCCACACCCGCACCGGGCAGGCGTGAGAAACACCGACGGCCCAGGGCCGGCGGGTCCTGCCAGTTCCCTTCCGCCCCGACTCCCGCAGCCCCGGCCCCGACCATGCTCTTCTCTCCCCGCGCTTCTTGCACAACGTCGCGGGCGCCAAGGCGCGAGCTTAAAGTTCCGCCGCCCCTGCAGGCCCAACGGGGACGCTCCCTCCCTCCGCGGCGGGCTCACCGCCGCTTCGCTCGGCTGTCAGGCCTCAGGCCCCAGGCCCGGCGCCGCTCCCGGCAGCCCCGGGCCCGTGGGGAAAGGGCCTTCCCGGGCCTTGCCAAAAGATTT
>NW_005871234.1:0-15242 GCF_000147115.1 Myotis lucifugus | reverse complement strand
CGCCGCCATTTTGTGCGCAGCCGCTGCGACACATACAATAGCTCTTAGAGAGGATCTGCGAGGAAAGGCTCAGGACCCCCGCGCTACGGGCTCCCGCCCTCCAACCCCCGAGTCCCCACAAGGCAGCGGTCCTACCTATGCCGAACCGACTACCAGCCGGATCCCATTTGCGCCCCACACCGTTTACCACTGAGCCTCCAGTCCCGACGCCGACGAAGCCGCCGCCTCCACGGCGCTGCACGCATGCGCGCCTACAGGGCCTCGGCGACGCCGTCTCGGCTCCCGGCGCCTGCGTACAGCCCGCACCGCGCTCGCCCGGAGGCACGAAAAAGGAGCGTGCTTCCAGAAGGGGTCGCTCTGGCATCTGCTCAGGCATCTTGTAAAACTAAAGCACCAGCCAGTGTCAATACCTAGGCCTCAGATCCAGAGACAGAGAAGCATCGATCAAACAGATCAGACCGACCGTCAACCCTCAGAGGGAAGGTAGGGGAGGGTGAGGGTCAGGGGGAGAGATCAACCAAAGGACTTACATGCATGCATATAAGCCTAAGCAATGGACACAGACACCAGGGGGTGAGGGCATGCAGCGGGGGGGGGGGGGTGTTTTAAGGTAATGGAGGGAGGGTAATATGGGGATAAGGACACATATGTAATAACTTAATAAATTTAAAAAAATGCACTCCTAGAAAAAGAAACCCAATAAATGTTCTCTAAATTAAATAAATACATACATACATACATACATACCTAGGCCTGTTCTGTGGCAGTCCTGCCCAAATCGCGGGCATCTCTAACCTGTACTGTCTCACCTCTTCCGTGGTCTTTCCTTGATTACCGTTGTCTTCAACAACACATTAGAGCAGTGGTTCTCAACCTTCCTAATGCCGCGACCCTTTAATACAGTTCTTCATG
This sequence comes from Myotis lucifugus, assembly GCF_000147115.1. Taxonomy (NCBI): domain Eukaryota; kingdom Metazoa; phylum Chordata; class Mammalia; order Chiroptera; family Vespertilionidae; genus Myotis; species Myotis lucifugus. The sequence goes on along the minus strand of NW_005871234.1, from coordinate 14,330 downwards.
TTGTGGTGACCCCCAATTTCATTGTTACAAATTTAATTGTTACATAATTAAAGCATAATGACTAATCACAAAAACAAGATGTAATTATATATGTGTTTTCCGATGGTCTTAGGCGACCCCTGTGAAAGGGTCGTTCGACCCCCAAAGGGGTCGCGGCCCGCAGGTTGAGAACCGCTGCATTAGAGCCCTATATCCGGTTTGGCTCAGTGGATAGAGCGTGGGCCTGCGGACTAAAGGGTCCCGGGTTTGATTCCGGTCAAGGGCATGTACCTTGGTTGCGGGCACATCCCCAGTAGGAGGTGTGCAGGAGGCAGCTGATCAGTGTTTCTCTCCCATCGATGTATCTAGCTCTCTATCCCTCTCCCTTCCTCTCTGTAAAAAAATCAATAAAAATATATATTTTTTAAAATCACACACACATTAGATTAGATAATATTCACCTGGCACCTGATGCCATGCTTCACATGGTTAAGGTTTTACCTGCCTTTATCCTTTCCCCTTGTACTTTGCTTTGGTTTGCTTGTTTTTGCATCCCTAGCACATATCAGAGCCACTCAAAATGTCAGGAAATCAGAATCCAATGAAAACTTATTCAGTTAAGAGCTTAACCACTCTCAAAGTCCTTTCATATGTCATTTCACAATAAAAATATGTGTGGTAGATATTTTCATTTTACTGACGGAAAACCTTGGGTTGAGAGAATTTGAGTAATTTCTCAAGCTCACTCTACTTACCACTTCAACATAAAATCAATCATTGGGAAAGATCTGGGAAAACTCACAAGCCCTGCCTTATGTATGAATAGCAAACAAAATACCACCTACCCTGAGTCTCGTGCATCAGTTTTACCTAGCACACAAGCTGACGTATTTCTTTTGTTCACATTAGAAAAGGCTGAAAAGTCTTTTATAAAATGTATTTTAGCCCTAACCGGTTTGGCTCAGTGGATAGAGTATTTGGACTGAAGGGTCCCAGGTTCGATTCTGGTCAAGGGCATGTACCTTGGTTGCGGGCACATCCCCAGTAGGGAGTGTGCAGGAGGCAGCTGATTGATGCTTCTCTCTCATCGATGTTTCTAACTCTCTATCCCTCTCCCTTCCTCGCTGTAAAAAATCAATAAAATATATTTAAAAAATAAAATGTATTTTATCGAATTTTCCTTTCAAACTAAAAATCCTGCCTAAGGTAATAAGCCAAAAACAACAAAGAAAAAACCAGCAAGCTCTCCCAAAACTCCAAATAACCAATGTTGAAGTTTGATGTGTTTCCATTTATACATTTCTTCCTATTCATACAAATATACACAAACAGGCTATCTATCAATATTGGGAAATATTCTTTATTCTTTTTTCCAAAAATTTACATGCTAGGCTGTATTTGCTTTTCTGATCACTGGTGTCTCGCCACATAAACTATATCCTCTCCTTTTAAAATTGTGGCATAAGCCCGGCTGGCGTTGCTCAGTGATTGAGCATCAAGCAACCTATGAACCAAGAGGTCACAATCCCGATTCCCAGTTAGGGAGTGTGCAGGACACAGCCAATCAATGATTCTCTCTCATCATTGATGTTTCTATCTCTCTCTCCCTCTCCCTTCCTCTCTGAAATCAATACAGATGTATTTAAAAAAAAATAAAACATAAAATAAAATTGGGGCATAATATGCATAGTATGACTCCATCATCAATTAATTATTCAACCTGTTATTGAACACTGAAGTTTTGAGTAGTTTTTATACTGCAAACATTGCTATATACACACAGCCTAACTGGTATTTTTATTTCTAAAGTCTAGAATCCTAATAGTGAGACTGTTTGATTAAAGGACATATAAGTAGCCCTAGCCAGTTTGGCTCAGAAGATAGAGGGTTGGCCTGGTGACTGAAGGGTACCAGGTTCAATTCTGGTCAAGGGCACATGCCTGGATTGCAGGCCCAATGCTCAGTAAGGGGCATGCAGGAGGAAGCCAATCAATGATTCTCATTATTGATGTTGCTATCTCTTTCTCCCTCTCCCTTCCTCTCTGAAATCAATAAAAATATATTAATAAATAAATAAATGAATAAATAAAAGACATAATGTATATAATTTTAAAAGATATCGTTGGAATCATTTCCAAAGAGTTTATACTGTACAAATTCCACTAAACATATAGGAGAATGACCATTTTTCCACAACATCTCTTCTTTCTCTGAAATAAATATCATTGGACTTGACTAGTTCTTTGTTTTTTTCTTTTGGCTGGTTCTTTAAAGGTTTGGTAGAATTCACCTCTGAAATATTTCCTCTGGTGCTTTTTCTAAGGGCTGCTCTTGAACAACTTTCTCTAGATATTTTATGATATGTAATTTGATTACAATTTCTCTTTCTCCTCCACAATCATTTTTGTAATATATATTATTCTCCTAAAAAAGCATCCACGTCATCTAGATTTTCATGTCTCTAGAGTTGGGCAAAATAACCTCTTAAATTCCTTTCATTTCCTATGTTGCCCCCTAACAAGGCTTTGTTTATTTCTATGGCATTTATCACCTTCTAACATGTCATAATTTATTTCTTATGGTTTCTTATCTATTTCTCTCCAATAGAACATGAGCTCTCTGATATCAGAGTATTTCTCTGTTTTCTTCACTGCTTTATCTCCGATACCTAGAATGATACTTGGCACACAGTAAAAACTCAGTGTGTGTGTTTTTAAAATATATATATATATTTTATGGATTTCAGAGAGGAAGAGAGAGGGAGAGAATGATAAAAACATCAATGATGAGACAGAATCATTGATTGGCTGCCTTCTGGCTGCCCCCCTTCCCCCCCCCCCCCCCACACACACACACTAGAGATGGAGCCTGCAATCTGGGCATGTGCCCTAACCAGGAATCAAACCGTGACCTCCTAGTTCATAGACCGACACTCACCACTGAGACACACCAGCTGGGCAAAACTTAAGTGTGTGTTTGATGAATGAATGAATGACCCTGATGGGTATAAAATTGTGTGTGCGTGATGAAACTGTTGAGCATCCTTTCAGATCTACTAACCATGTGCATTTTCTCCTTTATTTATTTTTAAAATACTAACCATGTGCATTTTCTCCTTTATTTATTTTTAAAATATGTTTTTATTGATTTCAGAGAGGAAGGGAGAGGGAGAGATACCTCCTGCACGCCCACACTGATGATTGAGCCCGCAACCCGAGCATATGCCCTGACTGGGAATCGAACCATAACATCCTGGTTCATAGGTCAATGCTCTGGGCCATTTCCTCCTTTAAAAAAACCTTTTAATATTCAATATTCTGTCTGAGTGTCTTCTGCTACTATAAAATTTAAAAGTAATCTTTTTCTTTATGACTTCTGAGTGTTCTTTTTAGCTAAGAAGCCGTACCTAGAAGCATACACACCAAGAAATTATACAAAAATTATCCTAAGCTTTTAAAATTTTTGTTTGCAAGTTCACAATTTTCTTTTTATACTTAGATGTTTAATTAATCTAAAATTTATCATTTTTGTGATATAAAGTAGGGACCTAACTTTTTTTCTTCCAAATGTATTACATTAATCGTTCAGTTTTCAGATACTAAGTAAACCACTCTTCTCTCCACTTTCATTGAAGTGTCTCTTTCCTTTAAAAAACAAGCAATATGCCCTAACCAGTTTGGCTCAGTGGATAGAGCGTCAGCCTGCGGACTGAAAGGTCCCAGGTTCGATTCCGGTCAAGGACATGTACCTTGGTTGCGGGCACATCCCCAGTGGGAGGTGTGCAGGAGGCAACTGATCGATGTTTCTCTCTCATCGATATTTCTAACTCTCTATCCCTCTCCCTTCCTCTCTGTAAAAAATCAATAAAATATATTTTTAAAAAAATAAAAATAAAAAACAAGCAATATCAACAATAACAAATTTATTAAGTCCCACATGGGAAATGAATTTATAGTCATTCTAGCCTGTCTTGCTAATCTATTTCTCCACCCATGGGTCACTTCCATTTGTTTATTCATTAACTGATCCAATAAATATTACTCAGGGCCTACTCTGTGCCAGGAACTCCTCTGGGCACCAAAAAACTCAGTGGCAAACCAGATGACAACACTAACTCCTGCCCTCATGGCACGTACAGCCTCGATGGAAAGACAGCTCTGCAGTGAAAGCCCGTTTGGCATACTTAGGATCAGCAAGAAGGCCAGAGGCTGCAACAGCATGAGTCAGAGGGAACACAGATGAAATGACAGTAACCAGGAATGCTTACAGGCTGTATTGGTCTGCTCAGGCTGCCATAACAGAGGCCGGGTGCCTTAAACAACAGGAATGCATTGTCTCACAGCTCTAAGGACTGAAAGTCCAAGATCAAGGTGTGGACAGGTTTGGGTTCTCCTGAGGCCCTCTCCTTTTCTTGCAATTGGCTGCCTTCTTAATGTGTCCTCACGTGGCTTTTCTATGTGCATATGTATCCCTGCTGTCTCTCCCTCTTCTTATAAGGACACTGGTCACATCAGATTAGGTCCCACCCACATGGCCTCATTTAAATGGAAATACCAAATATATTCTAAGCTGTGCTGGGGGTTAAAACTTCAACATATGGCCCTAACTGGTTTGGCTCAGTGGGTAGAGCGTCAGCCTGCGGACTGAAGGGTCCCGGGTTCAATTCCAGTCAAGGGCACGTGCCTGGGTTGCGGGTTTAATCCCCATTAGGGGACGTGCAGGAGGCAGCCAATCAATGACTCTCTCTCATCATTGATGTTTCTATCTCTCTCTCCCTCTCCCTTCCTCTCTGAAATCAATAAAGATACATATTTAAAAACAAAAACAAAAAAACTTCAACATATGAATTCGGAGGAGGGCACAATTCAGTCCATAACATAGGCAATTTTAAGAGCTTTGGTTCTGAGATGGGAAAGGTTTCAAGCAAGGAAGTAACATAATTTGACTTACATTACATTGAATACATATTCTGTGTATTTTAAGCACTAGAAGATACGGCAGTCAATCAACAAAAATCAAGTGAATGCTTTCATACAATTGACATTTTAGTAGAAAGAAACAATAAATAAATATACAATGTGGTAACAAAATAAAGAAAATAAAGCAAATAAGGGTAAAGATGAATCAGCGGCTGGGTAATGCTGTAGACAGGATAGTCAGGGAAGTCATCTCTGCTGAGGTGACATCTGAGCGAAGATATAAAGGAAGAAGGGGAAAGTCATACAGATATCTAAAAGAAGAGCTTTCCAACAGAGGACACATCAAATGCAAAGGCCCTGGAACAGGAGCATGTTGGGTATGTTTGGGGAACAACAAGGCCAGCTCAGCTGAAGTGGAATGATGTGAAAGAAGGACAAGATGGCATGGCCGGAGTGGGTCAGTGGTTGAGGGAGGATCTATGAATGAGGAGGTCATGGATCAATTCCCAGTCAGGGCACATGCCCAAATTGCAGGCTCGATCCCCAGTAGGAGGCATGCAGGAGGCAGCCAATTGATGATTCTCTCATCATTGTTGTTTCTATCTCTCCTCCCCTCTCCCTTCCTCTCTGAAATCAATAAAAATAAGTTTTTAAAAAATAGAAAGGACAAGATAAGGATGGAGAAGTATCAAGGAACCAGATTATGCAAAGCTTTATAAACCACTGAAGGCAATAGAGAACATTGCATAAAACACTGGATTTAGGAATCATAAGAGTTATTTTTTAAACCCTGTGATACTAACCTCACTGGATTTCAGTTTCTAACAAGTAAAAAGGGGGGAAGGAAGGGGATGAGATTAATTAGCTTGTCCATAAGATGTGAGTCTGGAAATCTTCTATAAACTGAAAGATGCTCATAAATATTTATGGAATTCCTAAGAAAAAAAAAAGTTCTTTAACTAAGAGTCTATTATTCCATGTTACTCCAAACTTTTATGTTTTCTACTCTCCTTGGACCACTTACAGAAATTCTCATTCCCATCTAAAAATGTCAATATTCTTAAGAGAGAAAAAGCTATCTTACTCCATATCCTCTTCTTACCATCACTCTATTCCACAATTCCCCACCCTCTTCTTTTACCCACTCTATTTTCTGACCATCCAGACAAGCACTGAGCAGCTCAACCCTGCCCCACCACAAAGGTGTGCAAGCACCCAGCGGGTGGCAGCTAGACATGGTATACACCCGGGGACGTTTGCTAAGTGGCTGCAGACCCAACACTGGCACCGAGTTTGAACCAAGTATCTGACTGGTGAATCCCGCTTGCCTTTGCTTGGTGACTCACTGAGAACCTATCTACTGCAACTTGAGTACAGCCAGAGGCACTTTCAGTGACTAAGCCTAACAGGCAGCCGGCAGGGAGAGGTGGATGGGATCGGATGGGATCGCCGGGTGCCTGGGGAGTTTTGCTGACCTGCCCCCAGGCTCAGTGCTGGTTAAAGCTGGCCGTGGTGTGCAGCTTGATTTCTCCCAAATTCACCAGGCCCAGAAGAGGCAGCCACAAACTGTGGATCACTGTTTAGCTCCAAACAGGCTGCCCAGCGCCAGTCACAGTTGGCATCTGGCATTGGACTTCACCAGAGTCCTCCTAGAGGCCCCAGCACAAATACACCCAGTGGCCAGCTTCAGACGACATCAGTTAACTTCACAAGTGGCATCTCCAAAGGAAAATATCAGCAGGAACCAGACCCTGCTGAGACAAATTCCATTCCATGTGGTCAGCACCTCCACAACAGCTTGTGCCCTGTGGTCAGGGTTAATCCTCACAGTCAACTAACCCGAAGGTCGAAGGTCGAACCCAAGCAGGAAGGGGGCAATAGCAATAAAGGCTTAATTACAACAGAAGTGCTCACGTAACACATGAAAGAGACATTCCTGGAACACCCAGCTGAGATCAACAAGGAGACTGCACCACTGAGTCCCACAGGGCACCCACTACATAAGGCTACCCCACCAAAAGTGGGAGTCATAGCAGATCTACCGAATACATAGAAACAAACACAGAGACAGCCAAAATGGGGAGACAAAGAAATATTCCCCAAATGAAAGAACAGAAGAAATCTCCAGAAAAAGAGCTGAATGAAAAGGAGGCAAGCAACTGATCAGATATAAACTTCAAAAAAATGGTTATAAGAATGCTCAAAGAACTTAGAACTACATCAGCATAAAAAGGAACATAGAAAACCATAATAAAGAACCAGTCATAAATTCATAATACAATATCTGAAATGAAGAATACACCGAAAGGAATAAATAGTAGGTTGAATGAAGCAGAAGATTGAATTAGCAATGTGGAAGACAAGGTATGAAAACATAACTACAGATATGTTCATGTGATATTTAAGTGGCCAATCACTGGAAATAACTTGAGTATCCCAAAATTATCAAAGTTATGTCTTTCATTTCATAAATATTTATTCTGTGTCTTCTATATGCTAAGCACTGGAGATACAGCAGTACACATCAAGTTAAGTACAAAAATTGAGTGTTCAGAAACTTTTATATATTTGGCAACAGTTGCAGGTGGTTAATCTAATAAGACTGCAACACTTGTGTTTTGCATAACTTTGTTTTTAATTTCATTTTTTTCCAGTAACTTATTTTTATTGTATTTCACAAAGACATTGGTCTGTGACCAATTGGAAATTTTTAAGAACTGGTCCTTCACCACAGATACTTTGAGAAACACTGGTGTTGTTATAAGATGAGGTTCTGTTGGATGCAGGAAACCAGATGATCTGCCCACAGACCATAGCATAGACTACAATATTGGTAGTGAAAACACTAAGAAATTGAAAGACTTGAGATAGTTAGGAGAGAAAAATTGGTAATGCAGTAGATATGGGGAGAGGTGAAGAATGTATCAGTGGTACTTCCTAATTTTATGGCTTCATCAGTGCAACAGATGATCTTGTCATTCACTTAGATAGGGAACAATGGAAGACTGCCAGGTTTGGGGGAGGAGGATTCATTCGTTCTGTCTAGGATGGATACGTAGAGTCTTTGACACAAGTAGAAATGCTAAATGGGCAGTTAGATGCCTAGGCTGGGACTCAAAAGAGGCTTATAAGTTATAAATTTGGAAGTCACGGGCTTGTATCTAATAATTGATGCTGTGAGCCATCAAAGAGATTACATGGGGAGAAGAAAAGATGGTCAAGGCCAAGTGTTGAGAATAGGCAGTATTTAATGACTATAATAATAGAATGAGCTCGCCGAGATAACTGAGGACAAACCACACAATTGTTTCTTATCTATGTATATAAAAAGCCAGCAATCTGAACACTGTAACAACAAGAACAACCTGTTGCTATGACGCCCACTGCGGCCAGCAAACCAGTCCAATCAGGGGCAGGGATGGCTGGCCAACTGCCTGCAGCCCCTCCCCCCAGCCGGTCCCACCCCTGATGGGCCCCCCACCACCACCACCCCATCCACCGGTGGCCCCTCCCTCAGCCAGCTCCACCCCCCCCACTCCAGTTGGGGGCAGGCTGGCCGGCCAACCACTCATGGCCCCTCCCCCAGGCTGCTGGCCCCTGATAGGCCCCTTCACCCCATTCAGGGGTGTGGCTGGCCAGCCAACCTCCCATGGCCCCTCCCCCTTCCCCAATCGGGGGCGGGGCCAGCCCACCCATTGCCTACAGCCCCTCCCCACAGCCGGCCCCACCCCCAACAAGCCCCCCTACCCCAATCAAGGGTGGGGCCCGCTGGCCAATCATCTCTGGCCCCTCCCCCTAGCCGGCCCAGCCTTTATGGGGGCCGATCAGGGGTGGGCCCACCGGCCAACCTCCCGCCATCTCCTCCTCCTGACAGGCTGGCCCCAATCTACTGATTGGGGGCGGGCCGGCCGGACCCACCCGTGCATGAAATTCGGTGGTGGGGGAGGTGTCCCTCAGTCCGGCCTGCACCCTCTCACAGTCTGGGTCCAACTGACAGCTTAGCAGTCGGACATCATTAGGTCTGACATCATTAGGGCTGCCACTAAAGGGGGGAAAGGGTTCCTGCTGCCATCCTGCTGCCATTGCTGCACTCGCAGCTGTGAGCCGACTTCTGGCCGAGCGGCGCTCCCCTGTGGGAGCACACTGACCACCAGGGGGCAGCTCCTGCATTGAGTGTCTGCCACCTTGGTGGTCAATGCACATCATAGCAACCGGTGGTTCCACCGTTTGGTCGATTTGCATATTAGCCTTTTATTATATAGGATAACGACCACAGTTTTTCCCTTGTGCCTAAACAAACTTTTAAAAACTTATGTGTATGTAAAGATACACTTCCCAGATTTAAATTTTTACCTGCCTCACAGAGCATATATCAAAAAGAGTCCCCAAGTTTTGACTAAAGATCACCAAAGTCACATAAGGATTCTTTGAAAATACAAACTCTCAGGCATGCTAAATTTGCATTTTATCTGATCAGACACCTATCACAATTACATACTAGCACCATGGAAAGAAATAACTTACCAAAAATATTCACAAAATTAAAAAGTATGAAGACATTATTAAAGAGGAAATGTATCTAGGAAGATATTTGTAACTCCTATTACAAAGGACTAGTTCAGCCTGGTTGGCATGGCTCAGTGGTTGAGCATAGGCCTATGAACCAGGAGGTCATGGTTCAATTCCTGGTTCGGTCACATGCCTGGGTTGTGGGCTCTGTGCAGGAGGCAGCCAATCAATGATTCTCTTTCATCACTGATGTTTCTATCTATCTCTCTTCCTTTCCCTTCCTCTCTGAAATCAATAAAAATATATTTAACAAAAAAACAAAGAATTAGTTCAACTATATAACACCCACAAGTCATAAGAAAAAATAATAGTAAAATGGGCAAAGGCTATGAAAAAGAAGTACAAGAAGCATATGAAAAGATGATCAACTTCAGTTATAAGAAAATGTAAGTTGAAATTACATAGAGATACTATATCTTCCTTATCAGATTAGCACAGATAAGAAAATATGACTATGTTGGTTAGAGTGTGAATGATCAGCACCCCCATATATTTCTATTTGTAATGTAAATTGTTGTGATCTCTATAAAAATCAATTTGGCAATATCTAGAACATACAAGACTATTATTCATTGAGCACTATTTGTTATTTCAAAAAATTGATAACATCTTATATATTTACCAATAAAGAATTAGTTAAACTATAGTATATCCATCCAATAAAAATAGTATGAAGTTATGGAACGATCATTGAGCTATATTTAGTAAAAGCTAAAAAAATAAAAGGCAGAACACTGTGTATAGTGGGCGGCTAGAGTACACCCTTTGTTAAAGAGAGAACTATAGGACCAAAATGGCGTCACTGTGCTAAATCCCATATCAAACCTAGACTTAATATCTCACTTAATTGCAGTTTAGATCTTCACCAAAAGTGTAATGTTAATCAACCCATCTGGAATTTTCTGGTCAAGCGCCAGTAAGGTAATCTACCATGTGGACCCTTACCTCACCCCCACACACACCCAAAGGAGATGCAATCTACAAAATAAGACCCTTGCCATTTGCGGTCTCCCAAAACATGTCCTGGCCTAAAAATAATTATTTCTTTTCTTTTCCTAATAGCTCCCCCACCCCAGCCTTCTTCCTTTAACAACCCTTCCATTTTGTACAACCTCTCTGAGAGGCCTTCTGGTTTCTAGATGGGATGTTGCCCAATTCATGAATAGCTTAAGAAAGCCAATCGGATCTTCACATTTACTTAGTTTGAAATATAGACATTCTTAAACTTTCTTTTCCTTGCTTCATCAGGAAACATCTGATCTCTCTCAAACCTAGATTTAAAAAAGAAAAAAAAAAGGTAATTTAGAGTTCTTTTGCCATCTTGTGGTCTTTTACAGTATTGCTACTGGAAACTTGAAATGCCTCTGGTCTAAGCTCCAGAAAAAAAAAATCAATGCCAATCTTAGGGCTGATATTTTGCCTACTTTTAAATAGTTTTAATCACCTTCGAATTTATCTACATAGTTTCTTTAAAACGTGGTGACCAAAATGGGACACAATCCATTCTATTCCTGAAGTACTAACTACACCAAGGCTGGCCACACCTTTCTGAGGAAAGCTGTCCCATCATGCCCCTGCTCAGGGGAAGTCTGTGTGCCTTTCACAGGTGGAACACTCCCAAGACAGTTCTTTATGCTGAATTCATTCCGAGTTTCCTTAGTCTAATCCAGTAACACAGCAGATCTATGATTTGTAAATATTTCCCCCCATTCTACAGGTTGCCCTTTCACTTTGTTACTGTCTTTTGACACACACAAATTTTTAATCTTCATTAAGTCTAATTTGTCTATTTTTTTCTTTTTTTACCTCTGCTTTTGTTGTCATATCGAAGAAATCACTGCCAAATCCAATGTCGTGAAGCTTTTGCTGTATGTTTTCTTATAAAAGTATTATTGTCTTAGGTCTTTCAGTTAGGTCCTTGAGACATTATGAGTTAAATGTTGTATATGGTGTGAGGTAGAGGTCCAACTTCATTCTTTTGCATTGTGAATATCCCGTTTCCCCAGAACCATTTGTTGAAAAGACTGTCCTTCCCCCATTGAGTAATCTTGGCACTCTTGTAAAAAATTGTTTGACCATAAATACAAGTGTTTATTTCTGGGTTCTCTATTCTATTCCATGGGTTTACAGAATGTTTGTCTTTATGCCAACACCATACTGTTTTTTGATCACTGTAGCTTTGTAGTAAATTTTAAAATCAGGAAGTATGAATCCTCAAGTTTTGTTCTTTATTTTCAAGATTAGGGGGCCAAAGAGCCACATGTGGCTCGAGAGCCGCAGTTTGCCGACCACAGATCTAGGCTATTAAGGATCCCTTGAGATTTCATGTGAGTTTTAGGATGGGTTTTTCTATTTCTGCAAAAAAAAAAACCATTGGCATTTTGAGACAGATTGCATTGAATGTACAGATCATTTGTGGCAGTATTGACATTTTAACAACAGTAAGTCTTGCAATCCATGAACATGGAATATGTATTCACTTATTTGTCTTCTTTAATTCCTTTCAGTAATGTTTTATAGTTTTCATTGTACAGTCTTTTACCTAATTCCTAAGTATTTTATTCTTTTGGATGCTACTGTAAATGGAATTGCTTTTATAATTTCCTTTCAGATATTCACTGTGTATAGAAATGCAACTGATTTTTGTGTGTTGACTTTGTATTTTGCTACTTTGTTGAATTCATTTACAGAAAATTTTTAAATTAAACTTTTCAAATTAAACTTAAATTGTAGACTCATATGTAGCTATAAGAAATAATACTGAGCCCTAGCCAGTTTGACTCAGTGCATAGAGTGCCAGCCTGTAGGGTCCCGGGTTTGATTCTGGTCAAGGGCATATACCTTGGTTGCAGGCTCCTTCTGCCCAGGCCCTGGTCTGGCTCGTGCAGGAGGCAACCAATCGATGCGAGTCACATCAATATTTCTCTCTGTCTTTTCCCTCTCTCTTCCACTTGCTCTAAAAAAAAAGTCAATGGAAAAATATCCTTGGATGAGGACTAAAAAAAATAAAGAAGAAGAAAGACCCTTTGTATCTTTTATCTACTTTTCCCTAATGGTAACATCTTGAAGAACCATAGTAAAATATCACAACCAGGATACTGAAATTAATACAGTCTATAGAGAGCATTTCCATCACCACAGGGATCCCTTGGGTTGCTCTTTTATATCCAAACCTACTTCCCTCTTATACTTATCTCTTTCATGAGGGATATCAGTCTGAACTTATCTTTTTTGGAATTCTTTGTCTAGTTTTGGTATCAGAGTAATACTGCTTCATAAAATGAATTGGAGGAGGAAAGACACATGATCATCTTAATCGATCCAGAATGTACCTGATAATATTAAACATCCTTTCATAATAAAAAGACTCAACAAATAAATGATTGGAAAACAATTAAAACTGTTAAAATGTTAATAATTCCCAAAGTGATCTACATATTCCATACATAGGCAACAAAAGAAAAAAACATATAAATTGGATTTCATCAAAATTAAAACTTTTATGGCCCTGGCCAGGTGGCTCAGTTGTTTAGAGCATGGTCCCAATATGCCAAGGTTTCAGGTTCTATCCCCGATCAAGGCACATACAAGAAGCAACCAACAAGTACATAAATAAGTGGAACAACAAATCAATGATATATTCTCTCTCTCTCTCTCTCTCCCTCCCTCCCTTCCTCTCTCTCTGTAAAAATCAATAAATAAAATTAAAAACTTTTGAACATCAAAGAATAGTATCAACAAAGTAAAAAGGTAACTCACAGAATGGAAGAAAATATTTGCAAATTACATTACTGATAAGGTATTAATACCCAGAATATATAAAGAACTACTACACTCAAAAACAAAACAAAAAATACTATAAGCAATCCAATAAAAATAATGGGCAAAGGACTTGAATAGATATTTCTCCAAAGATGATATACAGATAACCAATCATGAATAGATGCTCAACATCACTAATCATTGGGGAAATGCAAACCAAAACCACAATAAGATGCCACTTTACATGCATTAGGATGGCCATTACAAAAGAAAATAACAAGGGTTGGTGAGGATGAGGAAAAAATGGAATCTTTGTGCATTTCATTGCCGGTAGGAATGTAAAATGGAACAGTCACTGTAGAAAACAATATGGCTGTTTCTCAAAAAGAAAAAAAACCCAGAATTATTACATGATCTAGCAATTCCACTTCTAGTTTTATACTCAAAAGAATTGAAAGCAGGTACTTGAACAGATATTTGTATACCAATGTTTATAGTAACATTCTTCACAGCAGTCAAAAAGTGGCAACAATCTACATGTTTACCCACAAGTCAATGGACAAACAAAATATGATATATGCACACAATTGAGTTTTATTTAGTCTATAGAAATTATGAAATTCTGATATGTGCTACAACATGTATGAATCCTGAAGACATTATGCAAAGCGAAAACCCAGACACAAAAGGAAAAGAACTGTATTATTCCACTTTTATGAGGAATCTAGAATAGTCAAATGTATAGGGAAATAAAGTCCAATAGTGGTCATATGGGAGAATAGGGAGAGAATGGGTAGTTATTGCTTAACGGGTACTGAATTTCAGTTTCGGATAATGGAAAAGTTCTGGAAATGATAGTGGTAATGGTTGCTCAACGTGAATGTACTTAATGCCACTATACACTTAAAGATGGTTCAAATGGTACATTTCATGTTATGTACATTTTACCACAATAAAAGAAAATGAACATACAATTTCACATACAAAGTCATATACTCAGACTTTTCTTTTCTCCAGTGGATACTTACATTAAGTAACCAAGATGAAAATAACTGCTCTTGTCCAAGTCTCAAAACCAGGTTTCCTTCTGATCAATTGTTC
>NW_005871233.1:2666909-2672618 GCF_000147115.1 Myotis lucifugus | reverse complement strand
ACTTCTGTGGAAGGCTCTATCTGGCTGCCATGTGGAATATGGATTGGAGAAGGCGTGACAGGGGTCAGGAGAGCCTGGGAGGGTTACACCAGGCCAGGAAATAACATTGTGAGATGATTAACAGGCATAGTAAGGAAAAAAAGGCATAGAACAGCCAGCACCCATATAGCACTCATTCCTATGCCAGGCACTCTCCTCAACTTTTCATTTGTTTTAGTTTTGTATTTTTAAAAAATTTATCTTTATAGTTGAAAGTATTACAGATGTCCCCTTCCCCCCATAATTTACCCCTTCTAGCTGATCCCCCGCCCCCAGGCCTTGTCTGTGTCCATGGGTTATGCACATATGCATATAAGTTCTTTGGTTAATCTCTTCCCATCCACCTACCTCCACCTTCCCTCTGAGACTCCACAGTCTGTTCCATGTTTCTATGTCTCTGGATCAATTTTGTTCATCAGTTTATTTTGTTCTTTATGAATGAGATTATGTGATTTTTTAAAGATATGTTTTTATTGATTTTAGAGAGGAAGGGAGAGGGATAGAGAGATAGAAACCTTGATGATCGGCTGCTTCCTGCATGTTCCCTACTGGAGATCGAGCCCAAAACTCAGGCATATGTCCTGACCCAGAATTGAACTGGTAACCTCTTGGTTCATGGGTCCATGCTCAACCACTGAGCCACACCGGCTGGCATAGTTTTAGTTTTGTATTTTTATTAAGATACAGTTCACACACCATACAATTCACCCCTTTAAAATATACAGTTCAGTCCAGCTGGCATGGCCCAGTGGTTGAGCGTCGACCTATAAACTAGGAGGTCATGGTTAGATTCCCGGTCAGGACACATGCCCAGGTTGCAGGCTCAATCCCCAGTGTGGGGCATGCAGGAGGCAGCCGATCATTGATTCTCTTTCATCACTGATGTTTCTGTCTCTCTCTCCCTCTCCTTTCTTCTCTGAAATCAATAAAAATATATTTTAAAAATGTTTTTGTTTATAGCGAGAGGAAGGGAGAGGGAGAGAGAGAAACAGTGATCTGCTGTATCCTGCACATCCCCCACTGGGGATGGAGCCTGAAACCCAGACACGTACCCTGACTAGGAATCAGCCTGCGACTTCTCTCAGTGCATGAGATGAAGCCCAACCAACTAGGTCACAACGGCCAGAACCTAGGAATTCTTTTATACATATATTCTAAGTACAAGTCCCTTACCTGAGATACAATTTGCAAACTTTTCTCCCACATTGTGGGTTGTCTTTTTACTTTCTGGATGGTGTCCTTAGAAGCACATAAATATTTTATTTTGATGATGTATCTATTTTTTCTTTTGTTGCTTGTGCTTTTGGTGTTGTAGCTAGGTGTCTAATCCAAAGTCACAAAGATTAATGCCTATGTTTCTTCTAAGTGTTTTACAGTTTTAGCTCTTACATGTAGGTCTTCAATCGTTTTAAGTTAATTTTCATTTATGGTATGAGGTAGGAATCCCAACTTCATTCTTTCATATGTGGGCATCCAGTTGTCCTAGCACCATTTGTTGAAAAGACTGTTTTTTTCCCCCATTGAATGGTCTTGCCACCTTTGTCAAAAATCAACTGTCTACATTGAGCTTTTAGTTCTATTTTTTTTAACCTCTAAGCAATAGTGCTTTATTGATGAAATGTTCGTTTCAATGGGTACGAAATGGCTGTGTAAATATTATTTAACCCTACAACAAATCTATAATGTAGAGACTACTATTGTGTCACTTTACAAATGAAGGACCTAAGGCTCAAGGAGGGCACGTGAATTGCCCAGTGTCATTCAGCTAGCTAGTGGTAAGGCTGGAATTCAGGCCGAGGGTTACTTTGAGAACTAAATATGTAAGAGAGTTAATATTTGTAGGACACTTGGCACCTGGCACATAGTGAGTGCTCGATACATATTATTTATCACTATCATCATCATTGCCCAGAGTGTAAATCTCCCACTGTTTGTTTTTGAAATGATGATGACAGATATCAAAAGAAATGGAACAAATTCGTTGTTTTTCCTCTTCCTTTATTATTTTCAGAGTAAGAGATTAATCCTCTGATAGGTGATGACCAATGAGGTTTCTTTGTTAGTATCATTATGAACTCACAGATTTCTATATATTCGATGTGTTTCTATTGAGTTCATGGTCCCCTCATTTAAGCACTGCCTTCCCAGCGGGCAGGGCATGCTCCAGGCTCATCTCGCCCATCCCCAGCCCACCAGCCATTTCTCAAGGAGCTGTGGTTCAGTTTTCAGGAGAATGATATATAGAGGCTGACTCAGGCTGCTATAAGAAAATTGGGTGACTTAAACAACATACATGCATTTCTCATAGTTCTGGAGCCTGGGAAGTCCAAGATCAAGGTGCCAACAGATGTGGTTTCTGGTGAGAACCTTCTTCCAGGCTTGCAGATGTCTTTCTTACGTGATGGAGAGAGGGCTCTGGTTTATCTTCCTCGGGGGATCAGGCCTAAGCTGGCAGTCAGACATCCCTCTGGCAGCCCGGGAGCCCTCAGGGGATGTCCACTTGCCAGTGGGGAGCAGGCCTAAGCTGCAGTCGGACATCCTTAGCGCTGCTGAGGAGGCGGGAGAGGCTCCTGCCACCACCGCTGTGCTGGCAGCCGTCAGCCTGATTTGTGGCTGACCAGAGCTCACCCTGTGGGAGCACACTGACCACCAGGGGGCAGCTCCTGCATTGAGCATCTGCCCCCTGGTGGTCAGTGTGTGTCATAGTGACCAGTCATTCCCAGTCTTTCTGCTGTTAGGGTTAATTTGCATATTACCCTTTTATTATATAGGATAGAGGCCTGGTGCACGGGTGGGGGCCAGCTGGTTTGCCCTGAAGGGTGTCCTGGATCAGGGTGGGGGTCCTGCTTGGGTGCCTGGCCAGCCTGGGTGAGGGGCTGAGGGCTGTTTTCAGGCTGGCCTCGGCCGGGGGCTAGAAGCAGGCATCTGGAATTTATTTATCTTCTATAATTGAAACTTTGTAGCCTTGAGCAGAGCTCAAGGCCAGCAGGGCAGGCGGGAAGCTTGGCTTCCTCCATGGCTGGGAGCAACCCAAGCCTCCTGCTCACTCCAGCTCCATGACTGCCGCCATCTTATTTGGGTTAATTTGCATATTTGCTCCTGATTGGCTAGTGGGCGTGGCTTGTGGGTGTAGTGGAGGTACATCAATTTGCATGTTTCTCTTTTATTAGATTAGATAGATATCACCATTTGCAATACACTCAAACACAAAACATCCTTTGTCATTGTTTAAAAAAAGGATAATTATGTTGTGAACTTTAAAATGGGTTTGTATGTGGGGAAGAGAGACACGAGTTATCAAAAATTCTTTTGGGAGGAAGCATACCAAGGCAATGTTCAAAATCTTTAATGACCACTAAGGCAGGGCCTTGCCCTGCAGAAATAAGGCCTGGGGGACCAATCCCAGCACTGGGCAACCTTTGGGCAACTCATGTCTTCCTCTGTGCCTCAGTTTCTTCCAGGACTATGGATGCCAGTGTGATGCCAGTCATTAACTCTTCAGTTGCCAGAGGGTGGAGAAGGCAGGGGGGGCTCAGGGAGGCCGTTGGAGACATCAGTTCAGGTTATTTATGAACCAGCATGAAGGAATGGCCCAATTTTAACAACTACCTCAATATCAACTGTCGGTATGCCAGCAAAAATGTTTGGCGGCCCCTGCCTCAGAACAGGGGACCAGAAGGATGTATTGGAGGGTTCATGGTATCCTCCAGGAGCCCAGGAGTGCCAGCCCGAGAGCCTACTGACCTGCCTCTCTGCCCTTCTTTGCCCACAGGTTATGAGGTGACAGTGCTGGTGCGGGACTCCTCCAGGTTGCCTTCGGAGGGGCCCCAGCCAGCCCACGTGGTAGTGGGCGATGTTCGGCAGGCAGCCGACGTGGACAAGACTGTGGCTGGGCAGGACGCTGTCATCGTGCTGTTGGGCACCGGCAATGACCTCAGTACTCGGCCCCCCCTCTGCCCACGGCCCCCACCTGCACCTCGGCCCCCAGCACCACCCCCACCCCCTGCCCCACCTCTGCCACCCCCACCACCGCCGCCACCCACCAGTGACAGCCACTCTCTGTCCCCTCTAAGGTCCTACCACAGTGATGTCCGAGGGTGCCCAGAACATTGTGGCGGCCATGAAGGCCCATGGTGTGGACAAGGTCGTGGCCTGCACCTCGGGTGGGTGGTGGGGTCACAGGGATGGGGCTGAAGGGTTGGGGCGGGGGGGAGTAAATGGCAGCCCAAAGGCCTTTGCAAGGTGGCATTGGAGCCATCCCAAGTTACTGTGCATTTATTGAGCACCAGTTGTGTGCCTGAACCTTGCTGCGAGATGCCAGGGACATAGTAGTGACCAAAACAGCCCTGGGCCTTACACTCACATATCTCACAGATGACAGGGAAGTGGTAAACAGAGCCGTCATCAAACAGTGACAGGCCACAACTGTCAGGGTTGCGACGGGGGGGAGGCAGCCAAGGCAGAGAAGTCAGACCCAGGATGGGGGCCCAGGCAGAGAGGTCAAGGCCAGGATAGCGGGGAGCCCAGAGGAGGCACCTAACACAGCCTGAGATGAGGTTAAGGAGGGTTCTAGGGGAAGTGACAGAGCTGTGGATACACAGACCACATCTCTACCTTCACAGAGCTCTCCATTTATGGGGAGATGGGCATTAAAAAAACAGTTGCCCCAAAGAATCCAAACTGAAGGCTGCAGGGTACGTAACAGGAGCAGTTAATGCTAACAGGTAGCTTTTATTGAGCACTTATTGTGTGCCAGGCACCAAGTGAGTGCCTTAGAGATGAATGCCACTTCATCCTCACAGAACTCTTTTGAGTGCCCTCGTGGTGGCGCATAGCAGGTGCTCAGTAAGCAGAGGCTGTTGTCTCCCTTGTAGCTAAGGGAGTGGAGGCCCATGGCTCACCCAAGTTCACACAGCCTGTGGCTGCAGAGCTGGCGTGTGAGACCCGGCTGCCTTGTCTCCACCAGCCACTTTCCTCACCCCAGTGCCTCCCAGAAAGGGAAGTGACCTGAGAGAGGGCTGCATGGTAAGACAGCGGGACTCTGGGTGGAGGGATCAGCCGGTTGTGAAGGCTATGAGGCCAGAGTGTGGCTTCAGCAGAGCTAGTGAAGGGGAGAGTGGTGAGGTCAGAGGGCTGATGGGGCCTTGTGAGCCCTGATGGGGATTTGCATTTACCCTGAGTGAGATGGAGCCATGGATGAGCTCCAACCCCTCCAGTGTTCACAGGCCCCTTCTGGCTGCATTCACGGAACAGATTGTGAGGGCAGAGGCAGGGGGGACAGCGGGCAGAAGCAGGTGGGGTGGGAAGCAGTCAGCTCTTATGTGGCCTATGAGAGAGACATTTTGAGCCTGAAGCAACTGGAAGGCAGCGGTGAGCCCCTGCGGGGTTTTGTCCTGACACAAAACTGGCAGGCTGAGGGCCTGGCCAGGATGTCCTGCCTTAGCTGACCCTGCCCTGTGTCCTCCCAGCCTTCCTGCTATGGGACCCAACCAAGGTGCCCCCACGACTACAGGATGTGACCGATGACCACATCCGGATGCACAAGGTGCTGCGGGTTCGGTTCTGATGTACGTGTCGTCGATGCCGCCCACATAGGGAGGTGTGCAGGATCAGGATTCAAATTCTCCTCAAACTGACCCTTTGCCTTTTTATGTACCTAGTACCTGTATT
>NW_005871233.1:2643531-2666491 GCF_000147115.1 Myotis lucifugus | reverse complement strand
TCTCCCTCACTAGGGTGGTCACTGTTTGGAGGAACGGATCTGTCTTGGTTAGATCACAGCTGTGTTCCTAGTGCCTAGATCAGGGCCCTGGCATATAGTAGATGCCAGTAAATATTTGTTGGGTGAACTAATACAGGGGAACTCCTCTCATGATGGTGTTGTGAAGGGAACCCAGTAAACTGCACCTGTGCCCTCTTTCCCCCTACTGGGTCTGGAGTCCACACTGAGAGACAGAGTCAGACACAGGGAGAGAGCCGTTCATTCAACGGATACCTCTTGCACTTGAACTGTGGCCCTGGCCACCATTACGAGCACTGGCAATAGAGCCTCTGCTCTCATGAGGCTAACATTTCTAGTGGGGGAGATAAAACCCCGCAGGGGATCACAGCTGCCTTCCAGTTGCTTTAGGCTCAAAATGTCTCTCTCAGGCCACGTAAGAGCTGGATATTACTGGCGGGCAGTGCTACAGTGAGTGAAGAAACAAACACAGTGAAGGGAGTAGTAATGGTTGCCATTTAGGAAGCATAGGCTCTCTAAGGAGGTGGCTTCATGCATTGAAGGAGAGAGGACTGGGATAAGGGAACAGCAATGAAAAGACCCAAAGGCCTGACCTGGAGGAATAGTTCTGCTTCACGCCCTGCTTTCTGGGGCCCCTGACAGGAGTGAGGAATGACATACCCTAGAGCAGTGGTTCTCAACCTTCCTAACGCCACGACCCTTTAATACAGTTCCTCATGTTGTGGTGACCCTCAACCATAAAATTATTTTCGTTGCTCCTTCATAACTGTAATTTTGCTACTGTTATGAATCGTAATGTAAATATCTGGTATGCAGGATGTATTTTCATTATTACAAATTGAACATAATTAAAGCATAGTGATTAATCACAAAAACAATATGTAATTATAAATGTGTTTTCCGATGGTCTTAGGCGACCCCTGTGAAAGGGTCGTTCGACCCCCAAAGGGGTCGCGACCCACAGGTTGAGAACCGCTGCCCTAGAGGGTCAAGTAAGGTTCAGTGTTTACATTCAATTAAGGGATTGTATCAGGACCCTATAGATACCAAGGTCCTGAGCTTTGAATCAGCGGAGAAGCTGCCTAGTGGAGAATCTGGGTGAAAACTCCAGCCCTTGGCCTCTGAGTCTCAGATTCCTCATCTGTAGACAGGGCTCATATTACTTCTTGACCTGCTAGGTTTAAAGTAAGTACCCAGAGAGATCATGCCTAAAAGTTATTTTAACACAGAGTACTTTTCAAAGTTTTTTGTATGTGTGCATGTAAAACTTTGAAACCTCCAGAAAAGTTGAAGGAATTAAATGTTTCTGAATATTAAAATTCTTTATTTAGGTTCAGCTTTTAACATTTTGCCTTGTTTGCATTTTGCCCTATTTTTCTATATCTAACTGGCTATCAATTATCTACACATGTATCTAATGTTATACACACACACGCACACATATAATAGTATTTTTGACTGAACCATTTAAGAGTAAGTTGCAGACATTGTCACACTTCACTCCTAGAACCTCAATCGACATCTCCCAAGAAGAAAAATATTTGTGTATAAGCCAAAGGACCATTATTGAACCAAGAAAATTAACATGAACTCTAGCATACCACTTAGTATCTATGTCATATTCAAATTTCCCCAATTGTCAAAAAATATCTTCTAATCTCCCCCCCCCCCGAAATCAGGGTCCAATTGAGGCTCACTCATTGTGATTAGTTGCTATGTTATCTTAAATGTGAAACAGTCCTTCATATCTTTTTTTTTAATGTTTCTTGTAACATGAACCAGGCCTGGTGTCTTTTTAAGTGCCCCATGTTCTGGATTTCTGGTTATGTTCTCACAGATGCAAATTAAACGTTTTTGGTAGGAATGCCATGAGGGGAAGGGTGTGTGTTTCTTAGTGTACATGATTCCAGGTTGTCCCTGTACTGCTACGCTGCCTTTGATCCCTAAATTAAGTTGGTCACTGGCAGGTGTTTTTTTTAATTATTATCATGCAGCCACTAGATGCCCTGTAATTGCCAGGTCATGCCTGTCTGCTGTCTCCACTGTCTAAGAAAGACCTAGTTGTACCCCTGGTATCAGGACACTGACTCCATATTCACAAAGTCAGAAAAATGTGTTCTTCCACTGCCTATAAAATACAGTCCCATGCCTGGGACATGTAACTCAGTCCTTCCAGAGGGGTCCAGAGATAGGAAAGCATCCAGATGGAGACATCCAGGGCAAATCTAGCCTTTGCCACTTGAAAGTGACTTTCTCTCTCCAAGATTCAATGTCCCCATTTATAAAATAGAATTAATAAATAGTTCCTAGCCCATTCTCTGCTGTATTTCTCCCCATCTAACATACTGTGTATTGTACTTTCTTATTAGTTGTCTTTAGCTAGCAAGTGTCTACATGCTGACAGCAGGAATTTCTGTTTTGTCCCTTGCTGGGTACCCAGCACCTGACACATAATAGGTCATCAGAATTTGTCGGATTAATTAATTAAAGGGTATAGATTAGTGCTCTGCGCGTGAGAAGGGTTTCACATAACATGGCTCTTAATGCCATTATGGCGGGGCACACTGTGGGCCCCCTGAGGCCATCACTGTAGTGACCACATGTTGGGGAACCAAGAGAGAACATCTTCACTTGCCCCTCTATCTTTATGTTGCAGGAGACCAGCCACTGACTGGGGCCTACACAGTGACCCTGGATGGACGAGGGCCCTCAAGGGTCATCTCCAAACATGACCTAGGCCACTTCATGCTGCGCTGCCTCACCACCGACGAGTATGATGGGCACAGAACCTACCCTTCCCACCAGTATGACTAGGGCTCTGTCCCTGTCCAGAGGACAGCGTCCTGGAGAATGTGGAACCAAGGAAGGCAGCAATAAAGCTTGAGCCAAGAGCTTCAGATTATGCTAGAAGTTCCAACTCTGGCTTTGGGTATCTCAGTGTCTCTGTCTGCCTTGTGTGTAAGATTCTCTGGGTATCCCTTCATTTCCTCAGTTGCGGTTTACTGTTCTGCACCCGGCCCTGTGTGGGGACCTAGTGGGGACCGTGAGGACCCGGTGGTGACCGAGATAGCTGTGAGCTTTGCCTTCACATATCTCAGTCTGAAGTGACAGCCCACAGTGGCCAGGGCTCTGATGGAGGAAGCACAGTGGGCTGTGGGAACCCAGAGGGGATACGTGACCTAACGTGGGGAGCTCTGTTGAAGAGGGGAGGTCCTGCCTGAAACCCGGTTTGGTAGGAATGAGCCAGGAGAAGGTTCTAAGGCGTGACGGCTTCTGGGCAGAAGGAACCACATGAGCAAAGGGAAGGAGGCTGGTGAGCAGACCAGGAGCTACAGTTAATAATACTTTTCTCAGCGGTGAGGAGCGGTCAGCCCAACAGGCTGTTCCATGGATGCTAAATTGTGCAGAGTCATTGTAAAAAGTTTAAGCTATATCCTGTTATGCAAGGACTGGAACAGGGGAGACGTAGGGAGGAGGAACAGTCAGGTTTGGGTTTTATAAAGCTTCCCTTGGCTCTGTGTGAAGGTGGGTGGGAGGGGGACAAGAGTGGAAGCTGGGAGCCCAGGGGGACCAGGCAGAAACCTCGAGGGGAAGAGAGTGGGCAGAGCCTGAGTGGACCGGCCATGAGGGAGGGAAAGGTGGCAACCTGGAGGACACAGGGCTGTACCCTGGGGACCAGGTTACAATGGGGCCTCCCTGAGATGAGGATCCTGGAGGATGGGCAGGTTTGGGAGGGGGAAGAATTGTCCCTTCTTAATCATGTCCCCATGGAATCTACTGTCCCTGCCTTTGTTCCCCAGAGACACCTTTCCCAGGCCCGAGTGAGAGCTGCTCCTCTCTTCCTACCTCCAGCCTCTTCCCAGCTCCCACGCAACACCTCACCCCCACCTCCATCACTCACAAAATCCACTCCAGTCTTACACTGTGTCTGCAGACAGCAGGATGACTTGGTTGTCAAATTCCAACCAGAGAGAACTGGTGTGGGGTAGCCTGGAGGAAACTGCCCCCCCTCCTCTTGGTGAAATGTGTGTTGGGGGGAAGGGAGTGCACTACTTGTTCAAACTTTCTGGGCGCTGGCACTCTGCATTCCTGCCCTCTATTTCATTCTGCCACATTGTCTGGGCATTTAACAAACTTCCACTGGATGCCTGCTTGTGTCCAGCCCTCTGCTAGGTGTTGCTGTGACCATACCGTTGGTGAGCAAGATAACCTTGGTACCCATCCTCAGGGAGTCCACAGTCGATGGTGACAGCCCAGGGAAAGGATGAGGGTTTCAATGGGGAAAACAGGATACCGTGAGAATCAATCCACCCTGGAGCGTCAGGGAGGGCTTCCAGGAAGAGGAAACCTTTGACATGATTTCTGATGAGAGGCAGCCTGGGAGTTGAGGGTCTATTTTCAGAATGGGAAACAAGTTGAAAGGTCCAGAAACCTTTTTCTTTTCAATTCTTTTTTTAAAAAATGTATCTTTATTGTTGAAAGAATTACAAATGTTCTTTCATTCTTTTTTATTGATTTATCCAGAAATCTTTTTAAAGTTAATTTTTATTGAGGTAACTGGTTATTCCATTATGTAAATTTCAGGTGTACAACATTACAATTCAATATCTGTATCCTGTCTGGTGTGCTCATCATCAAAAGTCTAGCTTCCATCCCTTACCATATATTTGACCCCCTTTAATTCTCCCCTTTGAGTACTTGCTATGTAGCTGTCATTGCTGTAGGCACTGGGGATAAAGGAAAGAAACAGGCAAAATCTCTGTGTCCATGGCGGTGGAGGGACCGGAAGCCGATTCAAAACCGAACTGGTGTGGCAGGAAGGTAGGGAGCAAGGAGTGTGCCCCGGGCCAGACCGTGAAGGGCTTTGTGGCGAAAGTGAGCAGTTTGGACTCTGTACCCCGGATAGCGGGGAGCCGCGAACCCGTCTTCCCAGCGCAGGTGCCATCCGGGGAGAGGCAGGACGGGCGTCAGGGGGACGGGGACGGACGACCGCCGGGAGCCCCGCTGAAGGGTCCCGGAGTGAGGGGTGGAGAGGTGACGTGCGGAGAGGGGCAGGAGGACAGGGGGAGCGAAAGGGGGGCTGCGATCGCCCAGGCAACGTACGCCGCGCGAAACCATTGGCCGGCCTTCGGCGGCGTATCCTCCCCGCAGCGCCCGACCTCGGACTCCGGTTCGCGGCCTCGGCTGGTGGCTCAGCCCCGCCCTCCCGGGAAGCGGAGCGAGGCGGCGCGGCAGCCGGTCCTGGTCTGCGCGGCCCCGGCCTGGTGTGAGGGGCTTCGGCGAGCAGTGCTGACGACGTGCGAGCGAGGACCGCCGCTGAAGTGAAGGAAGCGGTTCCGATGTCCCCGCCACCCGCCCCCCGCCCCCCTGCAGCCGCGGCCCCGCCCCCGGGCAGTCGGAATTCTTTAAAAGGTCTCGGGCGCCGGGGCAGGGAGGGCGGGCCGTCCGTCTCCCGGTGACAGGGTTGGCTCCGCCCAGCCAGTCCGCGCCCGCGGCGGGCAGGATTCCAGCCAATCACGGCTCGCGGCCCGGCTCGGGGCGGAGCTGGGTGAGCCCGAGGCCAGAGCGAGAGGCCCCCGGGCGGCGAGCGAGGCCCCTGCCCACCGCTGGAGGGTCGCGAAGCTGCGGGTGTGCCAGCAGTGAACCTGGCAGCCGAGGTGAGGGGCGGCTGCCCGGCCGGAGACCTGCCTTGGGTTGGGGGAGGGGGAGGCGCACCCCGAGAGTTGTGGAGGCGGACTCTGGGTGGGAGTGGGGAGCGCAGATTCAGAGTGACTGATAGGGTTTGGGCATCGGAGGCTGAATTCGAAATCTTGGACTGGAGGCGAAGTTGCTGCGGCAGGATCTTCAAGTGGAGGGAGTTTGAAGCTGGGACCTGCGGTATTTGGAGAAGCGAGAGAACCAGGGAAGGAACTTTTGGGGCAGGGAATCTGGAGATTGGGACAGTTCGGGGCTCCCTGACGGGTTGAATTCGAGGGTCTGGTGTTCTGGAGAAGGTGGGAGGGGTTGGGGCTGGGATCCCGGGCACTTGGAGAAGCGAGAGAACCAGGGGCAAGCCGTCTTGGTTTCCCAGACGCAGTGGCGGAGAGAGGGTGCTGGGGAGAGTCCTATGTTCAGGTCTTGGAGCCGGGGGGCGAGGGGGGCCTGGAGGTGAAGTGGAGAGTTTGTTTGAAAGACAGGAGAATAGGCGAAAGGTCTCAAAATTGAGAGACCTAGTGTCCCAAACGGAGTGGATGGGAGAGCATTTGTAGTCTTTGAACGATGTGTTGGCGCCTGGGTCCCTGGACACGAGAGCAGTTTGGGGGAAGACTCCAGGGCCTTCTGGGGTCGGAAAAATCGGGAGAAAGCGGTGTTAGAGCTGCAGCCTGGGTGGGGGGAGGGGTGTTCCGGGCGCGGAGCTCTGACCCGCAGCCCTGGAGGCAGCGGAGGGCGGGGCCCTGCAGGCGCCGGGCAGCTGAACGTCCGGGTTCCCCTCCCCCACCCGCTCCGGGCGTCAGTGCGCATGCCCTGGGGAGGGTGGGGGCGGTTCTTCCTGTGGCGTGCGGAGCTCCCTGGGGATGGCAGTGCACGCTCGAGTCTACGTGTGTACCTCGCGGCTATTGGCCCACATTTCCCAGAAGCCCTAGGACCACGATGGGGCGTGGCTGGCTGCTGAAGGGCGCTCCGGGAAGGGGGCGGGGCCTGCACAGGACCGAGGTCTGGTTGGGTAGGTCGGGAGGGGTGGGGCTTGGCGTGAGTCGAGTTCTAGCAAGTTTTTCTACGGGGCCTCACGGAGGGGGAAGCGTAAGGCGGGGGCGGAGGGAAGGAGGAAGGCGCCTTCTCTCCCGTTGGGAGCGCTCAGTCAGTTAGGAGAACAGCGTGGACAGAAATAGACTCTGAAAGAAGAGTCTTGACAAATAGGTGAGGTGCCCAAACAGGGCTCCCGGTGGCTTGAATATAGTAGGCACGCAATAAGTAAAATTATTGAATTAATAAATGCCAACTAACTCTTGTTCAGTGAGCATTTCCTGTGTGGTGAGCCCTGTGCATATCACACGTGGGGTCTCCTTGACGATGTGGTGAGAATTTTTACAATCCCCATTTCATAGGTGAGGAAACTGATGCCCAGAGAGGTCATGTCACATCACGTCCCAAAATCACACAGGTGAGCGGTGTGAAAGGCAGAATTCAAGCCGAGGGTTCCCTGCCTCCAGTCTAGGTCTCTGTGTTCCACACCTGTCTTGTATGTGTCACATTTGGAGAAATGAGTGTTGTAGAAGCCCTGACCGGGTAGCTCAGTGGGTTAGAGCGTCACCCCCATACACCAAGGTTGAATTGAAGGTTTGAACGCTTAAATAAGTGGAACAACAAACCAATGTTTCTCTCTCCCACTCCCCCTTCCTCTCTAAAATCAATCAGTAATTTTTTTTTAATGAGTACTGTGGAAAGAATAGCTTTAAGGCTCAAAGGGACTTGAGTTGGGATACTCATCTTGCAAATGAGGAAATTGCATTTCAAGAAGGAAAACTCACTATTCTGGGCGACCCAGGCAAGTAAGTGGGATTCAAACCCAGCTATGCCCAGGTCTTATTTTTCTTAGTCACATACGAAATGGGATTCCTACCATCTCCATTTATTTTGTAGATGCAAAAACTGAAGTTCAGATCATTAAAAATCAACAACCATGCAGGAGATTCAGGGTTTGAACTACTAGCCCTACTGTGTCTGACTGGCCCCTCCCTTCTTTCCACAGGGCACCATGGTAGGAGGCTTGAAGAGGAAACACTCCGACTTGGAGGAAGAAGAGGAGGAGAAGTGGGACTGGGGTCCAGCAGGCCTTCGAAGCTACCAGCAAGCCCTGCTCCGAATTTCCCTGGACAAAGTTCAGCGAAGCCTCGGCCCCCGAGCACCGAGCCTCCGAAGGCATGTCCTCATCCATAACACCCTCCAGCAGCTTCAGGCCGCGCTTTGTCTGGCTCCAGCACCTGCCTTGCCCCCTGAGCCCCTTTTCCTGGGTGAGGAGGACTTCTCCTTGTCCACCACCATTGGCTCTATTCTCAGGGAGCTAGAGACTTCCATGGACGAGACCGAGACCCCTCAGAATCCAGTGGCTCCCCCGGGTCCCCAGAATGAAGAGCTGCCCCAGCCTGATCCAGTCTTCTTAGAAGCTCTGAGCTCTCGGTACTTGGGGGACTCAGGTCTGGATGACTTTTTTCTGGACATTGACACATCCACTGTGGAGAAGGAGCCTGCACTGGCCCCACCGGAGCCTCCTCACAACTTCTTCTGTACCCCAGGGTCCTGGGAGTGGAATGAACTAGATCACATCATGGAAATCATTCTGGGATCCTAAAACTTGGATGATTGAAGGGTGCTCCCTCCACATCTCAGCCTCAGTGGGCTGGATCCCTGAGTGCGCGCGTGTGTGTGTGTGTGTGTGTGTGTGTGTGTGTGTGTGTGTGTTGGTGGAGGCTTTAAGCAGTGGCTGGCCTCCTTTCCTCCCATATCAGGGTTCCATAAACTGTATTGCGCGCGTGCGTGCGTGTGTGTCTGGTTACCGAAGCCTTCTGTGAAGGTGGGTCTTCCTGAATTAATTTATCTGTTCCAAATGCCTTAATGAGACTCTGTTTCTAGGAGTCTGATTCCCACTGCCACATTTCTTCTGCCTTCTCCTCCAGTTCTTACTCCTTTTGTGACCACTGGGCCTCAGGGAAGATAAGCTGGGCCTGTCAAAGAATGACTGAGACTCTGCCTCTTTACCTGGAAGGAGTAGGAGGGGCTGGCCTCCTCCCCCGAGGCTGAACCCCACCTCCTTGGCAGGACCCAGTCCCAGCAGCCTCCTGATGTATAACCGGGCCGGACCACGTGCAATAGGTGGAAACCAAACTGCTCCGTGCCGCGTTATTTAAAAGAAAGGCGGGTTTTGTGGTGGTTTGGGGGTGGGGTAGGGGGTAGGTTTTAATTGTAATTATTATTATTTTTTAATAAAAGTATTTTGGAAGGGATGGTATTGCCTAAAGTTTGTAAACAGTAGGTCAATGGGAGGTACCTGTAAGTTCCTAGACACCTGTACCCCTTCCCTGTCAAAGTTGGGGCAGGTATACCGTTAAATG
The DNA here is from genome assembly GCF_000147115.1 of Myotis lucifugus. Classification (NCBI taxonomy): domain Eukaryota; kingdom Metazoa; phylum Chordata; class Mammalia; order Chiroptera; family Vespertilionidae; genus Myotis; species Myotis lucifugus. Next base: position 2,657,384 of record NW_005871233.1, on the reverse strand, counting down.
TAACATTTATTGAATGCTTGTTCTACCCATTTTATTTGAATTGAGTCATTAAATCTTCAGTTATATAGAAGTAGATACTATAATCACATTGACTATAGGAGGAACCTGAGGTTCAGAGAGGCCAAGTCACTTGTTCAGGGTCACACAGCTAGTAAGAGCAGGGAGCTAGGACTCAAACTCCGTACACCTCCAGAGCCTGGTTCTTCACTAGCTCCTTGGTAGATTTAGACTCCCCAGCCACTCGGGTAGACACAAGAGGGAGAAACTGAGTCACATGAATTATATGTCAAAAGATAAGGCTTGCTCTGGCCAGCTTGCTCCGTGGTTAGAGTGTCAGCCTGCACACTGGAGGGTTGTGGGTTTGATTCCCTGTCAAGGGCACGTACCTGGGTTGCAGGTCCGAACCCTGCCCCCCATGTCACATATATGTTTTCCCCTCTCCCCCTTTCCCCTCCCTTCCACTCTAAAATCAATGGAAAAAATATCCTCACTCCTTGAATGAGGATTAAAAAAAAAAAAAGCCTGGCCGGTATGGCTCAGTGGTTGAACATCAACCTATGAACCAGCAGATCCTGGTTCAATTCCTGGTCAGGGCACATACCTGGTTGCAGGCTTGATCCCCAGTGTGGGGCATGCAGGAGGCAGCCGATCAATGGTTCTCTCACTGATGTTTCTCTCCCTCTCCCTTCCTCTATGAAATCAATAATAATAATAATTATATATATATATATATATATATAAAAGATAAGACTTTCTGGCACTTAAATGTCAACCCTTTCATTGTATGAAATGTGCTGCTGAGGCCCAGAGGAGAAAAAATACTCTTTAGCCCAGGCTAAAGTTACGGTTCTAAGGACTCATTTGGGAGGTACAAGCCCAGGCTGGTGGAGAGTGAGGGGAAAAAAGACCAGGGAAGATACAATGTGATAACATTGCTACTGCACTGGCTATGCCTCCACAAAGTCTTGATGTGCAGCAAGTGAGTTTACACCGCTTTAGGGACTTTTCTGGAAGGGTTGCAAGGAGGAACCACACTGGTGTAGTCCACAGGCCAGGAAAAGGGGAATTTTGCCTGTGCTTTCTGACTTAAAAGCCAGATTCTCACCCTGAGAGGGGCATTGCATCTAAGCCTGAAAGCAGTGGGGTAACTAATAGGTGGGTGCCGGGTCTTATTTAACCTTTCAGTGACTTCTCACACAGAATAAAACCCCAACTTCACGAAAGCCTGTGAGACCTGACCATCTTGCTCCTAACTTGCCCACTTTCCCTTTCCTCCCTCCCTCACCTCCAGCCATTTTGGTCTCTCTTCATCCCAAACTCATTTTGACCCTGGGGCCTCTGCACTGCTGTTAACTCCCCAGAGGATGCTTCTCAGAGAGGCCTTCCCTGAGTTAATGTCCAGACGCACCAACAGCCCATCATATTCTGTTTGACTTTCTTAGTAGCACCCTCCCAATCTCCAGTTACTTATTACCTGTTTGTGGTTAGCCTCCTGGCCCACTGGAAACTCAGAGAAAGGGGTTTTGTCGGTCTTAGTCCAGCTGTACCCCTGGTGCAGAGAACTATGCTTGGCACAGGTGGGCACTCTAAAAAATTATTTTTGCTATTGTTGAAAAAAATAAACTCCTGACTTTGCTATGGCCAACGCTCCCTCCCACTTCTCAGAACTCATCTCCTCACGCTCCCTCACTCCTATGCTCCAGCCACATCATTCTCCGCCATCCTGCACACATACCAGCGTGTCCAAACCTCGAGACCTGAAGTAACACTTGTCTCTGAGCCATCCTGCGAAGTGTGTAAGAGGGGGCCTGTGCACACTAAGGATTCCAGTTTCAAAATGGCTCAAATTTATTGAGTGGCTACTGTGGGCCTGGCGCTGTTCCTGGCACGTGAGTAAAACGGGCAGTTCCTGCTTTCATAAAGCATTGTAGTGGGGGGAGGCTGAAATAAACGCACAGTACGTAACATGTACGGTCTGTCAGGTGGTGATAAATGTGTAGAGAAGCAGCATAAATGTGATGGGGGTGTCACTATGTGGATGGATGACTAGAGGAGGACACCATCAAAAAAGTGTTTTTTTGAGTAAAGCCCCCAAGCGGGGTAAAAACGTACCCAGGCAATACTGAACTCGGGGGGGGGGGGGGGGGGCCTATTCCCGGCCGGGGAAGCAGCCAGTGCAGAGGCCCTGAGGTCAGAGCGTGATGGAGAGTTTGGGGACCCTGAGGAGGTCAGTGTGGCTGGAGCAGAGTGAGCAAGGGGGAGAGTACTAGGAGTTGAGGGGGACTAATCGTGGGTAGGGTCTGTGGGCGGCCCACAGGATGGACGTGAGCTTTATCCTGAGTGAGAGCGAAGCCATGGATGGGACAGTGTTGAACAGAGGGACAACCAGATCTGACTCACTTTTAAACAGAGTCTCTTTAAATGTCATAACGATAACCACAGTAAGATCAATAGCACCCCACTTTACAGATAAATAAACTGAGGCTCGGGGAGGGCCAGCTCCTGCCCTGTTCAAAGAACTGGAGAGAGAAGGGGAAGGCTGGCCCAGCGGAGAGAGAACCGGGTCCCTGAGGGCAGAGTCCACCTTCTCTAACCCTCCCCCGCCATCTCTCGGCGGGGGATGGGCCGCGGCCACCTCCGGGCGTGGCCAGGGAGGCCAGGTCCTACCCACTGCTCACCCCCTCCCTGGGCTGGCCAGGGCGGGATGCCCCGCGGCAGCGGCAGCCAGGAGCCCCGCCCGGCGCCTCCTCCTCCCCAGAGGCCGGCGGAGGGGGGAGGGGGGCGCTGGGCGGGGCGCTCCTCACATATTCCCCTCCCTCCCCAGCTGGCGGAGGCTCCTCCCAGGCCTGCAGGGCCGGTGACTTCGCTTCTGGTTTCATTTCTCAAGGCCCCACCGCTCTCCTTCTCCCTTCCCCCAGCCCTTTGAATTCCTAGCTCCTTCTCCACTTTCTGGTCTCAGCTCCAAGGTCACCGCCTCAGGGAGGCTCTCCTCTCCCGGGCCACCTGGCTACAGACACGTCTCCCCAGCCTCTCCATGAATGCCATCCTATTTTGTCTGCCTCAAGTCACTGAATGGAAGCAGAGATCATCTTAATCATTTATTCGTCTTCCAGGGTCTTCTCATCCTGCTCAGAATGAAAAACAAAGATCCATAGAGTGCTCTGAAGGGCCTGAACACTATCTGCTCCTCCAGGCAGCGTACAACCCACCTACCCTGGTCCCACTGCCTGGCCAACAGCAAGCACACTCCCACTGCCAGGCCTTTGCACACACTCTTCCCCCAGAGCCTTACTACCTCTCCTCCATGTCACCGCTTTTCATATTTCTCTCTCTCTCCACCCTCTCTCCTAATCCACAAGAAGTGAGACCTTGTGAGCCTTACCCAGTGCTGTAGCCCCATCATCAACAACAGTGCTCACCACAGGCTAGGTATTCAATAAATACATGTTAATCAAATGACTCCTGTGAGCTCTTCCTCAGTATATGACCTGGAGCAAGCCTCTGAGCTTCCTCCCTCCCCCACCCAAAAACATAGGTTATGGGCAAAATTATAAAAATTTGCCTTGTGAGGGAGCCTGGTTCTAATTAGCATTGTACCCTTTTTTTTTTTTTTTTAATCCTCACCCGAGGATATTTTTCCATTGATTCTTAGAGAGAATGGAACAGAGAGGAAGAGACAGAGAGAAACATCAATGTGAGAGAGACACATGGATTGGTTGCCTCCTGCACTTATCCTTGACCAAGGCCCAGGCGGGAGAGAAGCCTGCCACCGTGGTACATGCCCTTGACCAGAATCAAACCCAGGACCCTTCGGTCCACAGGGTTCCACTGAGCCAAACTGGCTAGGGCTGTACCCTCCTTTTATTATGAAGATCTTCAAGCACATAGAAAATATTTTTTTTAGAAAGTATGTATTCAGAGCACTTGAATACCCTTCTATCTAGATTTCATTGTTAACACTTTAAGTTTTCTTTATCTGCATATATACATTTCTTTTGCTGAACCACTGGAGAGTAAATTGCATGACATTCTACCCCTAATAGCTCAGCAGGCATCCCTTAAGATTAAGGACACATTTGCCCTGGCCCCATAGTTCAGTTGGTTGGAGCTTATCCCCTTACATCAAGGTTGTGGGTTCGATCCCAGGTCAGGGCACATATAAGAATCAAGTAATGCCATAACCAGTTTGGCTCAGTGGATAGAGCGTCGGCCTGCGGACTGAAGGGTCCCAGGTTCGATTCCAGTCAAGGGCATGTACCTTGGTTGCGGGCACATCCCCAGTGGGAGGTGTGCAGGAGGCAGCTGATCAATGTTTCTAACTCTCTATCTCTCTCCCTTCCTCTCTGTAAAAAAATCAATAAAATATATATTTTAAAAAAAAGAATCAAGTAATGATAGTGTAAGGAGCCTCTGGGACAACTTTAAGTGTACCAACATTCGCATTATGGGGGTACCAGAAGAAGAGAGACAGCAAGGTTTGGAAAACCTATTTGAAGAAATAATGACAGAAAATTTTCCCTACCTAGCAACATATAGAAAACACCTGGCGAAAGACATAATAGATTTGCAAGTGTAGGAGGCACAGAGTCCTAAACAAGAGAAACCCAAAGAGGCCCACACCAAGACACATCATAATTAAAATGCCAAAGGTTAAAGACAAAGAGAGAATCTTAAAAGCAGCAAGAGAAAAGCAGTTAGTAAGAAGAAGCAGAAGCAGAAGCAGAAGCAGAAGAAGAAGAAGAAGAAGAAGAAGAAGAAAAATAAGATAGCAATAAATACATATCTGTCAACAATTTAATCTAAAAATCAAGATAAATAAACAAGAAATCTAATGAGCAAAATAAACTGATGAATAAAATAGAACCAGAGGCATGGAAACATGGAACAAACTGACGAATCTCAGAGGGAAGTGGGAAGGAGGTCAGTTAGAGGTTAACTGTATATGCATTACCTATGGATACACAATAGGGTGGTGAAGGCTTGGGATAGGGTAATGGGGGGGGGGGGAAAGAAAGACATCTGTAATACTCTCAACAACAGAGATCTTTTTATTAAAAAAAAAGAATCAAGCAATGAATGCATGGATGGGCGGAACAACAACTCAGTCTGTCTCTCTCTCTTTCTCTCTCTTTCAAAATCAATAATTTTTTTAAAAGTTAAAAAAAGAGTCCTAGTTGGTTTGGCTCAGTAAATAGAATGTCAGCCTGCTGATGGAAGGGTCCCGGGTTCAATTCTGGTCAAGGGCACATGCCCAGGTTACAGACTCGATCCCCAGTTGGGGGTGTGCAGCCGATCAATGATTCTCTCTCATCATTGATGTTTCTATCTCTCTCCTCCTCTCTCTTCCTCTCTAAAATCAATAAAAATGTATTTAAAAAAAAAGAATCACCCAATGAATGCATGGATAGATGGAACAACAAATTGGTGTTTCTCTCCCTTCCTCTCTCTTAAATCAATCAATAAAAAAATTTTAAAATGAGATTAAGGACACTCACCTACCAACCACAATACTATTCCACATCTAAGGAAATTTTGTAATATGATGTACTATAAGTCAATATTCCAATTTCCCCAAAAATATCTTTTATATTTGTTTCCCCCTCCCCTCTGCCTCAAGTCAGGATTCAGTGAAGGTTCACATGCTCATTTGGTTGTAAGGAACAAATTATATAGTGCCTTTTATTCTGGAACATCCTCCCCAATCTCATTAATCCCTTTTTGTGTTTTCTTAAAATTGAATTTTTGGTGGGCTGGCCCAGTTGAATCCTGCATTCTGTATTTTCTGACTATGTTCCTGATTAATTTGTTCCTGTTTCCTATAAGCCGAAGTTTGGGTCTGGAGGCTGGGTGAGATTCAGTTTACGCAATCTAACAGGAGACTCCACAGAGAACGTGTGTACTTCCTATGCATCACATCAGGTGGCACCAGTGTCAGGGTGTCCCACTGTGATGCATGCAGAGTCTCGTTACCTGATTAAAGTGGTGAGCACCACATCTCCACATCATAAAAAGGCATTTCCTTCTTTGCAGTGAGCAAGTAACCTGGGCAGTGATGCTTCGGAGCCGCCTGCCTAGATCCCGTTCCCCACTAACCTTTCACCCGAAGCTCTGAGCATCCATTGATAATCGTGGTTTGAATCAACTAGTATAGTTAGCATTTTTAAAAATTTATTTTCAATTACCATTGACATACAATATTATATTATTTAAAATGTACAACATAGTGATTAGATATTTATATACCTTACAAAATGATCACCACAATAGGTCTAGTACTCATCTGACCCCATACATAGTGATTACAGTATTATTGACTATGTTCCTTATGCTATACTTTACCTCCTGTGACTAATTTTATAACTGGCAGTTTGTATTTCTTAGTCCCCTTTACCTTTTTTGCCCATCCCACCCTCCCCCCCAATCTGGTAACCATCAATTTGTTCTCTGTATCCATGGGTTTCTGTTTTGTTTTATTTGTTTTGTTTTGAGATTCAATATATAAGTGAAATCATATGGTACTTATTTTTCTCTGACTTATTTTACTTAGCATAATACCCTCTAGGTCTATCCATGCTATTGCAAATATCAAGATTTCATTATTTTTTATGGTTGAGTAATATTCCATTGTGTATATTGAGACAGACAGCAAAACTCAGATCATGATAGTTCACTAGATAGAAATGATCCAATAACTTGTGCTGGTATTTTGGATCTCATGATGCTGAGCATGTTTTGTGCTGGTACTAATGTCTAATATAATTCTATATTCACAAACATACCTGTTACCCAGAGGCAAGTATTTTTTAAATGGCATTTTCATTTCAGAAGGTGGTCAGACATGCTACAGAAATAACTGAAGTTTTATTTACCAGTCCATGTGAACTATTGATTCCTCTTGAAATTGTAATGTATGTACTCCTATGTCAGTGTGTTTAGACTTTCAAGTATTTTAACTCATTTCTGGAAATGTAACATGTTTATAAACCTCTTGATTTCTAGCAACATATAGAAAACACCTGCTACTAAAAACACCTCACAAATTCTACTTGCTGTCAGCCATGGCTGGTATTCTGTCATTAGAGAATACACAGCAATATCTGATATGTTGCAAGCTTTCATAATAGCCTGAACTTTAAAAAGTTGTATCTGATGGATGTAAATTTGCCTCCCAGTTCACTTACTGTCAAGAGCTAAAACTGTAAACCTAACTTTCTGTTGGGGTCCAGCCCCAGCAGGTCCAGGGGTTCCCAAAGGTGTGGACGGAGTCGGCGAAGAATGAAGGACACGGAGGCAGAGTTCAGGTGATCATCATAGCGAGGTTCTCTAGCCAGGTTCTGTCTTTATTGTCTTGTTACATCTGTATTTATACCAGTTGATTTTAATCCTATCAATTTCTATTCCAAAGGTTAGGGCGTTTCTTATCTCCATTCCAGGGAGTAAAGATTATGTAGCTTAAGCGTGATTGTTTGTAGTTAAAGTGATTAACTACCCACCTGGCACTTAGTTAAGGGGTTTTATTCCCTCCCTAACTTCAGGGAAAAATCCCTACCTGGGGAAACAACCTTTCTCGGAGAGGTGACCTTGGTTAAAACACATAGCGCCAAGAAGGGGAGCAAACATATTAAGAACAGTATGCCATATACGCCAGGTCCCTTGAAACATGCTGTGCAGATGTTTCTTCCCTGAAGCGACTGTGTCAAGCAGCAAGGATGGACCGGTTTCCAGCAACTTTCTTTTATTGGTGGGTAATAACTGAAAAAAATTATTTTATTTTTATGCTTAAAAAAAAGAAATGATCGAGAGGTGTTTTTTTTTTAAGATTTAAAAATTGATGCTCAGCTGGCATGGCTCAGTGGTTGAATGTCGACCTAAGAACCAGGAGATCATGGTTCGATTCCCTGTCAGGGCATATACCCGGGTTGCAGCTCGATAAATCCCCAGTGTGGGGCGTGCAGGAAGCAGCTGATCAATGGTTCTCTCTCATCATTGATGTTTTTATCTCTCTCCCTCTCTCCCCTCTCTGAAATCAAACTATATTAAAAAAGAAAAATATTCCTTAAAAAAGAATAAAAAATAAAAATTGATTTTTAGAAAGAGAAATATCAATCAGCTGTCTTGAGGGAATCAAACTGGCAACCTTTTGTTGCACTAGACGATGCCCAACCAACTGAGTCATACTGGCCAGAGCCAAAATTATTTTTGTAATAAAGGCCCATAAGACCTGAGTGCCTTCTGTTTACCTGCCCTTCCCTTTTGGGAAAATTCAGCCTCAATTCACACCTCATAGTTGGGGCATTGCTCTACTGCCAAAGGTTCACCATTTCAACAATTCAACTTGGATATTAAAACTTCCTGGAATGAGCCTTCCTAGCGCTGTTAGACCGCACTACCCAACAAAATGGTTGCTCATCAATGCCTCCTTCGGATTGATTTATGACCAAAAGGGGGAACTGGGAATGAAAAGGGGGCTATATAATAAATCTGGCAAAGTTCAGTGACAAAAAGTGAACAGGTCATGGGGGGTAGTCACACCACAGGTCTATAAAAGGTTTATCTTTGCCTTAAGCAGCCCCGTCCGTTGTTCTTGTGCGTTTAGGTTAACACACCTTTGAAATGCCTCTTTTTCAGAGACCTCGGAAGTGTAACTACCCTCAAGAGAGCACATTGTTAACTAACTAACCTGTAATCCAATCTCCGCCTTGCTTTTTTCCCACCTTCATGTAATCTTCCTTATGCTCTCTCCTTAAATCCAAATGTACTAGTATAAAAGGAAACGCAAACTGTCATTCCCTGGAGGATTTGAGATCTTGCTTCCTGGCATATGTCCTCAGTTTGGTTCAAATAAACTCATAAAATTTCTCTACAGGTTGGATATGTACCACATCCTGTTTATCCACTTGTCTATTGATGGATGCCTAGATTGCTTCCATATCTTGTAGAAAATGCTGCATAGTATAGTTAGTATATTTGAAAGCTTACTTTGCCAGGAGCGTTATTCACAACTAACAGTTCTTCCCAACAGCTCCAGAAGAGTTAGCAAATGAGCTACTTGAAGAAGTTAAGCCCCATTGTCAGTTTATCTGACAAGTATTAAACTCCTGTCACCTACATGCCACCCTGAGTGTCCCCCACTTGAATTAAGTGCCCGTGCTATTACCACAACAACTATTACTACTAATAAAAGGACATGCGTACCACTCAGCATTTTGCACAAATTATTCTGCTTAAACCACAACAGTCCTCTGCCCCAACGCTATTTCCCTCATTTTAACAAAGATGAGGAAATCGAGACTCTAAGGAATTAAAACCTTTGCCCAAGGTTACACTTAGGGAATGGAGCCTAATATGTGACTCCAGTGGCATCCCCCGCCCCCTTCCACTCCTGCCTTTTTGACTCCCTCTACCAGCAGTTGCTGAGTCTGGTACAGTGCTCTTCTCTTATAGACACGATCTTATTTTAATTTTGTAAGAGGTAAGCAAGAAGATCCCCATTTAACAGACTTCATGTGGCTCAGATAGGTCAAGACTTCCTAAGGTCACACATCATGTGGTGAGTTCGAATTTGAACCGAGGCCGATCTGGCCTAGAGCGTAGATCCCCTGTTGGGCCGGGTGCGTAAGAAGCTCATTTGCGGGGTTTGGCAGGTGCATGGGTAGGTGTGAGGGGTCCGCACCTTGGAAGGCTAAACACCCCGCCCTGTCACTGCCAGGGCAAGCAGCCTCCCCCTCTCCCCTCCCCTCTTGCAGCCGCCAGGGCATGCGCCCTGAAGCCAAGCTCCCCTCCCGGGAACCCGCCCACAGGCTCCGCCCGTCGCCGAAGGGCCAATCCCGGGTGGAGGGCGGTCCGCACGGAGGGGGCGGTCCCTATTAGTAGTCAGGCGCCGGGAGTCCTGCGCCGGAGTCAGAACTGCGTCTCCCGACCCAGGCACCGGTCGCTGAAGGAGAGCCAGCGAGCGATGGTGCCGCCGCCGCTTCCTGATTGGCTGCGGGTGGCTCCCTTTTCCTTCTGATTGGCAGCTGGTGACTGGGTATGTAAATGAAGGGAAGGGGTCTGGGTAGGGAAAGAAGGGGTACCAGGAGCGGGGCCTGTGGCAGGTTCGATCCCCGGGTCTGCCAGGACGGAAACATGCTGGACTCTAAGCGCCGTCCGCCTCGGCCGGGCCGGGTGAATCACGCCGCAGCCCCAGAAGGGGGCGGAGGAGCCGGCTCTCTGGCTCCGGCTGCGTGACTCACCCCCCTCCGCCGCCGCTTCTGGAGGAGCCGCCTCCACTCCTTCCGGTAGCGAGAGAGGCAGAGAGCGCCCAACAGCCCGCCCGGGACCACGGCCTGCGCGGCCTCCGTGTTCGGGATGGCACCAGCCGGGACACGGGGCTATGGATGGTCCCCGGTTTAAAGGGCCCGGAACCCCCGGGGAACTTCCCCCTTTGTTCCCCTAGGGGGGGCGGGGCCGGGGGGGGGGGGGCGGAGTCGGGGTAGGGGGCTAAATTCCTGCGGTTTGGGACTCCAGGTCTGCGGGAAAGGAGGCGAGGACCGAGTTCTGAGTAGTGTGAGGGGTTAAGGTCCTGCTGGACAAGGGCCCGGGGACTGGACCTGCCGGCTGCCAGGAGACCAGAGGGAAGTGTAGGGCCTCTTACTGCTCAAAGTGATCCCCGTGCCCATCAGGATTTCCTGGCAAGCTCCGTCCACTCTGCCTCCCAAATAAATCCTGAATCGACCAACTTTTTTCCATATCCATTACGTACCATCTTCTACTCCAAACCACCGTCATCTCTCATCCCGAAGAGTGCAGTAGCCTCCGAATGGATCTCTTCCCCCTTCTCTCCACACCCCCATCTTCCTTGAAGTAGCCAAGGGGGAGCTTCTGGAAACCCCATCAATCCACACCACCACTCTCCCCCTGCTAAACCCCCTCAGTGACTTCCCACCACAGTCACAATAAAATCCCAGCTTGTCTCGGCCACCCACCTACCCCCCCTCCCCACTCCTACTCTTGTCACTTCTGTGTACTGACCTCACTGGTCCTTTTTTTTTTCTTTTTTTTTTTTTCTTTCAGTTGAAGCTCATCCTGCCTCAGGCAGGGTCTTTCTTTGCCTTTGCTGTTGTTCTCTCTTCCCAGATTGTTTCCCCCTGGTTATTTCTCGGGACTCCTCATGCTTGAGGGCTCACCTCAGAGGAGCCTTCCTTGATCACTCCCCAGAACTTCCTAGCACCAGCTGTACATTTCCTGTGTTTGTTAGTTTATTGCCTAATGCATGGTACTCAATAAATATTAGATTAAACCATTTTACTTACAGCCCCTTTTGTAAGTAAAAAAAAAAAAAAATAAGGTTGAATATTGAACACTTCATATGGTTCATTGAAGAAATAAATTATAATAGTTATTAATAATAGTACTTATTCATATGAGAAACTGCTATATACCAGGCACTGTTGTAGTGTTGTTGTTGTTTTAATCCTCACCCAAGGGTTTGTTTCCATTGATTCCAGAGAGAGAGAAAGGGAGAGAGAGAGAGAGAGAGAGATATCAATTGTCTCCAGTACATGCCCCAACCTGGGATCAAGCCCGAAACCTTTTGGTGTACGAGACATCTCTCCAACCAACTGAGTCACACCAGCCAGGGCATAGTGTTTTTGTATATTATCTCATATACTCCTCAAAACAATTCTAGGATGTAGATATTAATATCATTCATATCTTAAAGATTCCCTAAGAAAACGTAGGCCCAGAGAGGTTAAGTGACTTGCCCAAGGTCTCACAGCATTCGTCAGAGCCAGGATTTGAACTTAACATTGGCTTTCCATAACTCAGTGACTCTTCCCTCCCCACAGAGGATGCTGAGCAAGGGCTTGAAGCGCAAGAGGGAGGAGGAGGAGGAGGAGGAGGAGGAGGAGAAGGAAGCCCTGGCAGTGGATACCTGGTGGCTGGATTCTGACCACCCAGCAGTGGCACAGGCGCCCCCGGCCGTGGCCTCCAGTTCTCTCTTTGACCTTTCAGTGCTCAAGCTCCACCACAGCCTGCGGCAGAGTGAGCCAGACCTGCGGCACCTTGTGCTGGTAGTGAACACTCTGCGGCGCATCCAGGCATCCATGGTGCCCACAGCTGCCCTGCCGCCTGTGCCCAGCCTGCCTGCAGCTCCTGGCATGGCTGACAGCCTGCTAGCCAGCTCAGACGCCGCCCTCTCAGCATCCATGGCCAGCCTCCTGGAGGACCTCAGCCATATTGAGGGCTTGAGCCAGGCACCCCAGCCCCTGGCAGAAGAGGGGCCACAGGGCCGCCCCATTGGGGGAGCCCCACCCAGCCTGGGTTCCTTGGACTTGCTGGACCCAGCCACTGGCTGTCTGCTAGACGATGGGCTCGAGGGCCTGTTTGAGGACATCGACACCTCCATGTACGACAGTGAACTTTGGGCGCCGGCCTCTGAGGGCCTTAAACCTGGCCCTGAAGATGGGTCAGGCAAGGAGGACACCCCGGAGCTAAAGGAGACTGAGCTGAAGGACACTGAGCTGGACTACCTCATGGACGTGCTGGTGGGCACACAGGCACTGGAGCGGCCACCGGGGCCAGGACGCTGACCGCAGGGCTGGGAGGGTGTCTGGTGACTAAACTGAGAGTTGATGGCTGAGCCAACTCTCCTTGGAAAGACACGGCTGGCTCCCCTAGGACAGAGATGGGGGCTTCAGAGAGACAGAATCAGTCATGGGCAGCTTCACCTTGGTCCCTTCTCTTAGACTGATGGGCGGAGTCTGGGATCAGCCCTCATGATGGAATGACAGGGCTCGGTGGCTGGATTGTGATTGGACCAGGCCTAGTGCTGGGCTGACTCCCCTGAGGTCGTAGCCTGGAATATGGTTCTCCCTGATGTGGAAAGAGACCCCAACCAGTTTTTTGAAATTAAAAACCAGTCCTTGGAAATAAGTCTGTATGTTTCTTTGTCTCTGGGCTAAGGCAAGGGTGAGAGAATAACCTTTAACGTTTATTGGCTCTGGACTGTGTACTGCACAGCTCCAGGCACTTGACATGTGTGAACTCATTTACTCATAACAAGATGGGCATTTCCATTATCCCCGGTTCACAGCTGAGAACAGGCTCCAGGAAGTAAGTCATCACTTGAGGTGGGTTTCAAACCATGAGCTTTACCGTTTTATTGGCCTGAGAACCCCCCGGAAGGTGCTTAGCCAGGTTTCTCTGGTGCCTGTACATCCTGGTTGTGGACGCAGAGGAGCCCAGGCCACCTTTCAATAATGAAGTCTAGTCCTTACCTGTGTGTTTTGGGGGCTGGGGGTGGGGGCAAGAGAATAAGCCAGAAAGAAAAGCACAAAGCTGGAGGCCGGATGGAGCCTCTCCAAGGAGCACCCAGAGGCAGCTCTCCAGGAAAACGGTGACAGAAAGGGAGACTCCAGCAACTTTTTAAAAATAAAATTCCTGCCCAGCTGGCCGGGCGTGGCTCAGTGGTTGAGCATTGACCTATGAACCAGGAGGTCACAGGTTGATTCCCTTCAGGGCACCTGCAGGGATTGTGGGCTCTGTCCCCAGTGGGGGGGGCGTACGGGAGGCAGCCGATCAATGATTCTCATTATTGATGTTTCTCTCTCTCCCTCTCCCTTACTCTCTGAAATAAATATATATATATATATATATTAAAAAGAAAAATAAATAAAATTCCAGGTCTCAAATCTGAATTTGGGCACTAACAGGTAGCTCGGAAATAAAGCCACTGGGTTGGAGGCTTGGCCGAACTGGCAGGCGTCCCTGCTCTCCTTCAAGAAAGAAACCCAGGGCCCAGCGAGCTGCGGCCACCTGCCTGCCTGCCTGCAGCGAAGGGACGGCGGCCCAGCGCCGAGTGTCCGCGCCGC
>NW_005871233.1:2641771-2642872 GCF_000147115.1 Myotis lucifugus | reverse complement strand
GCCTGGGCCGGGGAGTGGAAATGGCTCCAAAAGGAGCTGGCGCCCAGGCTGAAGGTCTTCCGGGTGCCCGACTCCAACCTCCGGGGAATGGGACTCCGACTCCGTGTTGACCCTGACCCCGTCCTTGGGACTTTAGGCGCGCTCAGCGATGCCCCCTGGTGCCCAGTCTGGGGTCTGTGACGTCGCTGCCTTAGATTTTCCCGAGATCTGCCCAGTGGTTCAGGAATCCCCCAGTGTGGGGTCAGCAGTGCGCCCTGTTTACAGAATTGTGGGGGCCTGTTCCTGATGTCTCCCAGTGCCAAATTGCAGGATGCTCTGTATGCCTGCAGACAGCCAACCGGTCTGTGCATGATCCTCCCCATCTGCCCCCTGTGCCTCCTTGGCCCGCCATGCTCCCCTCTCCCCAGAGTCTCTGGGTACAGTTGCAGAGGCTGTGCACTGCACAAGACTCCATATTTAAGTGACTACCGCAAACGTCTTGGGCACCTGCATTTACATGTTTATGATGACGGTTTCCCAGCAGATGGAGGTCAAGTGCCTGGGGGAAGGGGAACTTCTTTTGTCCAAAAGCACCAGATGGGCTAGAGCAGCTGTGGTCCCCATTCCTCTGGTGCCCGCAGGTTTATGAACAGCTCCTGCCCGAGGACCGGCCCCACTGTCCCCATGTCTGACCTCTGGATGATTGTACAGGCTCCCTGACTTTCTGGTGTGCACTTCTGTCCTCAGGCTCAACCCCAGGAAGCCGCACCACCTCAGCCAGCAGATTCCAGGGCCCACACCATTCCTCGCTGAGCTGCCAGCCCTGGCGCTGCTGCTGCCTTTCACAGAGCCTCTGTGTGTTCCCACCACAACACTCCCCAGGCCAGCTCCCCTCCATGGACATTCACAGGGACCCCCATCACACACCCACTTCTTTCCTGTCCTTGGTCTTCTTCACCCTCCCTCCTTTCATCCCTCCCTCCCTTCTTTCCTTCTCTCGTTCAGCAAAGATTTGTGAGTACCTACTATGTGCCTGGCCCTCCCTAAAAGGAAAATCTGAGCACATCTCTCCCCTGCTCCGGGCCCTCAGAATGTAACCCAGTCCTCTAGGACCTGAACCCT
>NW_005871233.1:2638739-2641292 GCF_000147115.1 Myotis lucifugus | reverse complement strand
AGATGAGACTGGAGGCCAGGAGACCAGAGGGAGGCCAGGAGCAGCCGTGGGGAGAGGTGGAGGACTGATAAGCTGTGAATGAGGAGGAGCCTAGGACGAGACCTCAGCTCTAGCTAGGAGACTGGGGGACGGTGGGCCAGGCCTGCGGTTGACACCAAGGCCAGAGAGGGACATGGTGTGTCAAAGCATCCACATGGCTTGGCCCTGGGAATGGAGCTCAGTTGAGAGGGCCAGGGGCAGGAGCAGGCATGAAGGACGGAGGTGAGGATAGTTTCCCTTGGCTGCACCGGGAAACCTGGCTCCTGCCCAACTCAGACTGGGTGGGGAGAGGGTGGTCCCTGAGCAGAAGCGTCCACCTCCTTCCCCTGCCCTACAGGATGTCCTGTGTTTACTGAGGTGGCCTTGGCCAGAACCGGGACACTGGTGCCAACTTCTAAACTCAACTTCCCATGGCCACACCCTCTCGGGTGAGGGAAAGCCAGAGACACAGAGAAAGAAATAGAGACAGAGATGATGAGACACAGAGCTCAGGAACGAAAACAGAGACAAAGGGAGGAACAGAGACACAGAGGAGCACAGAGAGACATACCAGTTATGACAAAAACGCACTAAACTAGGGAAAGGAGCTTCCTTCACCTGCTCAAGGGCAGCTCACAGCTGACAGCTCCCAGCTCACTTAACGGCAAAAGACTGGATGCTTGGTACCTGCGATGGGAACAAGCAAGGGTATCTGCCCTCTGAGGCCCAGAGAGAAACAGGAGAGCAGGCAGCAGACTCCCTGGTCTGTCTGGCCCTGAGCAGACAGGGTGGATTTTCTTCCTGACTCCAGTCTGGCCAGTAGTCAGACTCCACCCTCAACTACTTAAAACTTAAAACTCAGCTCTGACTTTGCCCCTCCTGTAGGTACCCAGGGCTCTCAGAACAGAGTTCAGCCCCTCCTCATGGCCCTGATGACCTCTCCTCAGCTTTCCCTCACACGCTCCAATTTCTCAAAGGAGCTCTGCACACAGGCTGTTCCCTCCACCTGAAACCCACTCTCATTTGTCTACCACTCACAGCTTTGCATGAATCCCTATGTGTCCTTGTCGGGGCTGAGCAGCAGCTGCTGAATGACGGATGAACACATTAGTCAGACACAGTTTGACTGTGCAAGAGAGGGTTGGGGAGCCCTGGCTTTGGTAGCCAGAGCCCCCTCTTTTGCCTGCCTCATTAGGCCTTTATTGGAATTTTATCTTTAGATACAATCAGTAGGATGAGTAATCTCGGGAGGACACGTGTTTACCCTGTCCTTAGGCAGGGGCATCCAGGGATTAAGCATAAGGATTCCAGTAAACACCTGGGGGTCTGCATATGCACAGGCTTGTTTGGAAAGGCCAAGGAATAATTAGGGGCGCCGCCTTCGACACTTCCCTAAGTCGGAATTCTGATAAACTGGGCAGGTGGCCTTCCACACACTTCCCTTTTATCAGAATGTCCTCCTTACAACTTTCCAACCAAGTCTCTTGTGCTCCCCAACATATCCTTCAGGTGCCAGTTCGAATGTCACTTCCTCCAGGAAGCCCTCCCTGATCATTCTGATAGTACCAAAATGCCAGGCCCCTCATATAGACCTAGATCCGTCTTTCATATCACTTGGGTCTGTGTGTAATAATAGACTCATCCTGTTGATCACTTTTTTAACGTCTGTCCCCTTTCAATTGCTAGTTCTGTGAGGGCAGTCACTGTCACTACTGTGTCCTCAGCACAGCCCGGCCCAGGGATAGATACAGAGAAGGTGTCTGCTAGGAGCCGGTAAAGGTATAAACGAGACGGAGGTGCTAAAGAAGGGGCATGCTTGGTCCTGGGGCCCAGCTACTGGTATGAGCAAGGACACCGTTCTCAGCTCTTGGACATTTCCTATGTGTTGAGCTCTCTTTGGATTCGGCTCCTTCTGCCCATAAAACTGTTCCCTTCCCTCTTCTCTAGTCTAGTTCCTATCAGTCATTCAGTCTCAGCTCACACGGCCCTTCCTCAGGACGCCTTCCCCGCCCTCCCTTCCTCGGCTGGCGCAGGCACCTTTCCTGGGCTCCCCCGTCAAGGCCCTGATTGGCCTCTCTGCCTGCGAGTCTCCATCACAACCCTGGCCATTTGGGGTCTGTCCCCTGTTGGGCTGTGAACTCTATGAAGTCGGGCCCGGGCTATCTTGGTCATACGGTGTCCACAGCAGCATTCAGCGGGGGCTGGGCACAGGACCAGGTGCTCACTGACCGCTGATATCGGATAAAGGGCTGCTCCCTTCCCCGCTCTGGTGCTTTGCCCGTATTTGTACCTCCACCTGAAGCCCCTTCCCCACCTTTGTACCTGGCTCCCTTGTCTCAGCCCTTCAGCTTGACTTTAGATGTCTCCTCCTCCAGGAATCCTTTCCTGAGTCTGCCCCCACCCCTGGAGTAAATGTAGGTGTGTCAGTGTCTCTAGTGCCCAGCAAATGTTTTTGAATGAATACATGAACAGATGAATATTTGAATAATCATGAAAGCGAGGGTGTTGGGGTGGGGGGCGGGGGAGATTGCAATG
>NW_005871233.1:2629654-2638639 GCF_000147115.1 Myotis lucifugus | reverse complement strand
AGGTTTTTCCCAGAGCTCAGCACATTCCTGACTTCTCCGGTGGCTGAGAGTGGGCAGGGGACATTTTGGAGAGAAGAGAGGAGGCCCCGAGCATTCTGGGATCTTGCCAACTTGTCCTATGGGGTCCTGCCAACCTGGTCCCTATGCCCTGATATGCAGTGTGGTCAAGGGGACAGTTCCTCAGAGGGCCCCCTGTGCTGGGGTGAGGGTTGAGGCTGACAAAGGGCCTGGTGGCCTCGCCTGGCTGCACAATGGGGCAGAAGCTGCTGATGTGCACTTCAGGGGTAATCCCCAGGCTCATAGCAGCTCCAGCCTCAGGCCTGGGCTCAGAGAGCTGTGAGCATCCGAGGCAGCAGCCAGGAGGGTTCGAAGGGCATGTGGGGGTACTTGTGCTTCCTATGCCGCCCCCCAGGGCCTGGTGAGTCAGGGCAGGCTGGGGGCCGGAGGCCAGGGTATCAGGGTGAGGCCTTGGTTGGGAGTTGGGCAGGTCTGGGTTCAAATTCTAGTGCTACCGACCACCTGCTGTGGGTGGTCATGGGCGTCACCCTCTCAGAGCCTGTTTGTCTGTTATATGGGGGGACAGAACAGTGTTGCAGCATCTTTGGGGTCCAGCAGAAATGGAGTTGGACCCCAGACCAGCCACTCCTGGCTGTATAGCTAAAAAGTGGGTATAATTTACCCACCTTGCACCCTTGATTCCAGGAGCAGGGCACAGTATTTAGCACAAGATAGGTGTGCCCCCAAAGGGCAGCTCCATTAAGCGGAGTAGTGGGACTCCCCTGTGCCTGGTCTCACTCAGGCCAAAAGCCCACTGACAAGGCTAGCTGTCCCCCTGATTTGTATGGATAAGAATGCAAAATATTTATAAGTAGCATTCATTCTATGCCAGATTCTTTAAAAGGTTTTTAGCCTCTTTTAACTCATCTAATCTTCACAACAAACCCATGAGGGTGAGCACTTTTACTATCTGTTTTAGAAATGAAGAAATGGAGGCCCAGAGAGATGCTGTTACTTGCTGAACGTCACATAGCCAGGCGGTGGCTGAGCTGGGAGAGGGAGTGGAAGTTTATTTTAGGGGGAGCCAGGGGGGCCAGGCTTGTTTCTGAAAGCCAGGAACCCATGCCGGTGGGGTGCTCAGTCTCCAAGGGGCTGTAGCTGTGCAAATCCCAAGAGCAGGGGCTCATGGTGGCAGTCTCGCCCCAGGCAAGGGAGCACGGCTGCCTTGTGGCTCCCCACCCCCAGGCAAGTGAATGTAGCTGGGAGGGGGGGATGTTTGTTTCCCCACCCTCACCCCTGGTGATGTCATGCCTGGGCAGCCAATGGCTGGGGTCTCCCCCTTCTTCCCTCCCCATTCCTTTTCCCCCCCAGCCTGGTGCTGGGGCTGAGCAGACGAGGGACAGGAGCTGCTCTGGAGGTGTCTGGAGGCCCAGTGGTAAGAGATCAGCCAGCCAGTTCCCTTCCTGGCCAGGCTACTAAGCCTCGGGAATGGGACCCAGGGTCCTGGGAGGTGCTGGGAGGGTGCCTGGGGCTCAGGAAGCAGCGTGTTGTAGGAGTTGAAGGTACAGACTTTGAAGCCAGACCCTGGCTTCCAATCCCAACGTTCCTCTCTTTCTGGCTGTGCAGCCTCGGACAAGACACTTCACCCTTTGTGCCTCCACTTTACTTCTCTAAAAGGGGCTGCTGAAGGCCACCTCACAGGGCTGACGGGGAGATAAGTTGCTGCTTGTAGGGCAAGAATGTCTGGGATAGGGCAGCAGTTTGGTCCCTGGAAGAGTGTGCTGGAGGCAGCGCTCACCTGGTGTGAGGTCATGCCCGAACTGGACTTTGTTCCTCATCCAAAGTTCCACTTTGGTAGGAAAGAGTGCGGAGCTACTGGTGGGCAAAGGCTGGATATGAGATACTTTGAGAAGCACAGCCCGGACTCTCACTTGCTGTCAGAGACTAGTTTACATGACTGAGCACCTACTATATTCTAAGCACTTGCAATTATCTTATCAATTTTAAATTGATTTTTTACAGAGATTTTTTTATTGATTTTTTACAGAGAGGAAGGGAGAGGGATAGAGAGTTAGAAACAGCCATGAGAGAGAAACATCGATCAGTTGCCTCCTGCACACCACACCCCCTACTGGGGATGTGCCCACAACCAAGGTACATGCCCTTGACCGGAATCGAACCTGGGACTCTTCAGCCCACAGGCCGACGCTCTAGTCACTGAGCCAAACTGGTCAGGGCTATCTTACCAATTTTCAAAACCATTCTTATTGGCTGCATTTGACAGCTGAGAAAATCGAGGCCCTGAGAGGTGAAATACCGTGCCCCAGTGTTCCAACCTGAGAAGTGCAGGAGCAGGCATTGACCGAGGCAGCTGCAGGCCATGCCTCCCCTCGGCCTCACTAGATGGCCTCAGGTTATGTCTAGGGTCCTGGATGGGTCAGGTCAATATCCCCATCCCATTACCGAGGGCACCAGATGGCTGGTAGCTAGGGAAGCTGAGGCTCCGAGTGGGGAGAATGAGGTTGTCACCAGCCATAGGGATAAGAGGTGCACAGGGCAAAGCTGGAGGAGTCCTCAGCAGGCCCAGCTCAGCTAAAGGGCCCAGTGCCTCTCACCCCAGCCACTCTGAAGGGCATGAGTGGCATTTTAAATGACCATCTAGCTGTACCTTTTCCAGGGAGGTGTTGTGAGAATTTAATGATCCAGGGACGGATCTTTGCACATGGTACGTGCTCTAGAAATGGGGACTCGGAGTTCTGGAAGCTTAGGAATGTTCCAGGATCGCACCAGAGGACCTGCTCAAGAAGTGGCTGCTGGCATCAGGAGGGTCCTGCCGTGCCTTGATTCACCATGGGAGCCCCATTAGATCTTCCTCTAACACAGCCAGGGATGCCCCAAGGAACTCCCCACCCCTCCTTCCCTTGCCTAGTAGGATGGGCAGAGCTGGGAACAGAGTGCCCTGGGTGGGGTGGGCTTCCTTCCGGGGGCTGGGTACGTGGCTCAGGAAGGGCACAGTTGGGGCTAAATATAACCTGGGCTGGCGGCTGTCCTGGGCAGGGATGAGGAGTAGGGTACTCTCGTGCCTCCACCCCTGCTGAGCTTCCTGTGCCAGCCTCTGGGTGTGACCTCGATGCCCCGCCTGAAGCAGGGAGCCTGTGGTCCAGGCGATCCTTTCCTCCGTCTCCACTACTTCCTACAAGGACCAGGCTTCTCCCACCCGGCTCAGGATGCTACACTGCGTCAGGGACTCAGAGTTAGCTTCTGAGACCTGGGTTCAAGTCCCGACTCTGTCACGGTGATCTCCTCTCAGCCCTCATTTACTCATCAGTAAAATGGGGTACCATGAGGCCTTGTCTACAAAGTGCCTGCCCAGCTCGGTTGGCACCACAGAGGTCCCTCTAAAAGTGCCTGTTTCTGGCACCTTCACAACCCCCACTTCCTGCCCCTGCCCTGCCCAGCCCTGCTCCTGCCCCAGCTGTTTTGCTCCTTGGGCCTCCTCCAGTGCTCAGGGCCACCAATGCTAGTTAAGGTGCAGGGTTGGGGGTGAAGGGCACACATGCTAGCTGTGTGACCCCAGACCGGTCACTTACCCTCTCTGAGCCTGTTTCCAATCCTAAAACAGCCACCATATCCAGGGTGATTGCAAGGTCTATGGGTGTCAACACAGGGCCCAGTTTAGAGGAAATGCCCAGATGGAAGCCAGCCCTGCTTGGAGGGGCTTGGGGCTCAGAGGAGAGTCCAGGAAAGGACACGGAGACCCAGACCCCTAACAGAGCCAGAGAGGAGCCCTCGGACTTGGTGGGGTGGGGGGGGGCAGCCAATGGAGTGGGCATAGCTGGAACATTGAGGGGGTCCCTGTGTCCTCCCTCCTGGCCACTGGTGGGCTATGAAGGGCCATTGTGCAGCTGGGGGTGGGTGGGCAGGGGTGGAATGTGACTGGGCACAGAAGATGGGCCATTGTTTGAGGGAATGTGCCGCGTGAGGCCTGACCTTTCCCTTGGGAGTGGGGGTTGGCGTGTTGGCATGCCAGGTGGGGGCTGGGAAGACAAGACCAGAGCTGGGGGGAGACAAGGGGAACATAATATCCAATCCCCTTCCCCCAGAAGGGCTTCAGGGGAGGCTACATACTAATCCAGCTCTGCCTCCTTCTCCCTGTGCTGTGTGACCAGAGCAAGGTTCTTGGGCTGACGGGCTAGGGCTTTCCGTGAGGTGGACAGTAGTCTTAGCACAGGACTGGCAGAGAGTGAGCACTCAATACCCACTAGTTATTATCAGAATAAGGGGCTGGAGCTTTCAGACAAGTTCAAGTCTGTGATGAGGGCAAGTGGCTCCCCTCCTCCCAGGCTCAGGTATCGTCTTCGTAATGGGCTCAGTAAGGGTACTGAACTCCTAAGGGCGTGCTGAGGTCCACAGGCAATAACCCCCGTGGAACATCTGACACAAGATCAGTGCCACCGGAAATTCTTAGCAATAACAGCAAGTGCTCGTGAAGTGGCTTCCATGTGCCTGACGCTTTATATTTAGTAACTCATTTGACTCTCCCAACAGCCCTGCAAGGGAGGTGCTCTCAGTCATGCCATTTTATAGATGAGAAAACTGAGGCACAGAGAGGTGAGGTGACTTACCCACGGGGAGTACCTGGGACGGTTATAATTATTTTATAGTGCATTTGGCCCCCTTGGCCCGTTGAGGTTTTTGCCTCAGGGGCTCTGCTGTCAGAAAGGCCTAGGAGTTAGTTCTGGCTTTCCTGTTTGCCGGCCAACTGTGTCATCCTGGGTAAAGGGCTTCTGAGGCGCAGGTTCTCCACCTGTGCTATGGAGATAGAGTATTGACAGAGTGAAGAAAGGGCCAGGCACTCAGGAAGCAGTCCGAGGGTTAGCTGACAGGAATGCTCATGTTTTTCTTCTTAGAGCCCCGGACCCGGGAAGCCCAAGGAGGTGACGCTGAGGTGAGCACTGGCTGGTGCACATGCCCCTCCCTGCCCCTCCACGGCCTGCCTGGAGTTTCATGCCTTTGTCTGTCCTTGGCAGGCAGCAAGACCTCAGAGAGAGGGTGCGAGTGCCACAGACGACTGTGCAGCACGCCAGGCTAGGCTCCTGTTAGGAGGGGGTGCCTGTGCCCAGGCGGCGGTGAGAGGACAGCTGGGGGGGCCCTCCTCCCCTTGATACCACCTTGACCTCCCCCTCTAAGCCCGGCCTCTTCTCCTCATCCTCCCCTGGCCTCAAACCTCCATCTCTGTCCCCCGCAGGCTCAGAGGCAGCTGCTCCATGCAGAACTGAAGCTGGTCCTGCAGAAGAAGGGAGAGAGGAAGCAGGAGCCTGGGGCCCAGGTGACTCCTAGCAGCGCCATGGAGGTCAGGAGCCGGAGTGCTGAGGTGAGTGCCCATACGTCCCCAAGGGGCGCTTGTGGGGCCTGGGTGGAGGGCACAGACTAGGGCAGCAAGGACACACTTCCAGACGTCTCTGTGCCTCAGTCTCCCTATCCATGAAATGGAAATAGTAACGGGGCCTATTTTATGGGTCACTGTGAGGAAAAAATATTAACATATGTAAAGTGTTTAGCACAGAGTAAGATTCAAAGCAGCTAATTCATTGGAGCAGAATGGAATTATACTAATCATGAGCTAAAGAAAATGTAGCAGAAACTCTTCATCGAAAGTGGCAGGATGGTGCAAGGGTTGAGGACACAGGGTTTGAACATATGAGTTTATTATTTTTAATGAATATATATTTTTATTGATCTCAGAGAGGAAGGGAGAGGGAGAGACAGAAACATCAATGATAAATCATTGATTGGCTGCCTGTTGCACACCCCCTACTGGGGATCAAGCCTGCAACCCAGGCATGTGCCCCTGACCGGAATTGAACCTGGGATGCTTCAGTCCATAGGCCTACACTCTATCCACTGAGCCAAACCGGACAGGGCTGGACCATGAGTTTAAATTCCAACCCTACCACTTCAGTTGTGCAGCCCTAAACAGGTGACCTGATCTCTCTAACCCTCAGTTTTCACATTCGTGAAATGGGGCATGGTCCCCCCACTCTGAGGCTGTTGAGGACTCTCACACCCGCCATTTGCACAAGGCCTGGCACCTAGGAAGCCTCCTTTACTCTCAGCTGCTGTCACTGTTAAGTAGATAATGCACTGGCATTGCCTGCATTCTACCAGGTGGCAGGCACAGAGAGGGTCCGCTTTTATAGGAGCCAAGCGGGCCGAGGGGTGGCAGGCTGGGGGTGAAGTGCAAGGAGGTTACTTACTGCCTACACAATAGTCTATGGGCTCTGAGGTCAGAGTCCTGAGGTTGAGGCCAGTGGCTTAACTTTCAAGTCACTTCACTTCTCTGACCCGTTGTGTCCCCCTCTGTGACTGCCCAAGCTGTGGGGAGGGTGAAACGAGGTCCCACACAGAAAATGCTCAGACCAGGGCCTAAGGGTGGTGGTGATGGTTATCCTGCTCCCTGCCACCTTCACCACGACTCTTCTTACCCCTTCTCTGCCCAACCCTCTGGTCTCAGGGCCACTGCTGTGGGGCATCTGGTCCAGGCTTGCTTTCCCCTCTCCAGCCCTGGGCTCAACTCCAGTCTGCGCCAATCTGGACGCCTTGCCCAACAGAGCATCCGTTTGGATGCCTGTTGCTTCAGGTCTCAGCTCACAATCAGACTCCTTCTAGTACACCCATCTTACCCACCTTTACAGTAGGGACACGGGCCCAGAGAGGGCGAAGTTCTCTCCCAGAGACACAGCAGATTGGGTTTCCAGACAGTTGTGGAACTGAGGTCTCTCCCTGCCTATTCCGGGAAAGTCCAGATGTGAATCCCACAGTGTGCAGCTGGGCCAGGGCCAGGGCAGCACCATTGACAGTAAATACCAGGAATACCATGTCGCCTGTCCACCACTCATTACCCACGCACCCCCCTTTCACTGGATTCCCTCTCCCATGGGCGTTCCGCGGGTCTTGGGGTCAGAGAGTCCACAATAGGGCACAGTCTCACGCACATGCATGTTTCCAAGGAGGTCAGCCCCACGCCCGCCCCTCCATGCCATACCACTTAAGGGTCCAGCCCATTATTTGGGAGCCCATCCTCACCCGCAACCCTGTTGGTCTGTTATTAAAGCCCCGCCCCATAGCTCCGGAGACTGTGGGTCCCCACCCACCAGCACGGACACCTAGCCACACCCCGCTCCTGTACTGGCCCCTCCACCCCGGCCTCTCTAACGGAGCCCCACCCCCATAGCCCCACCCTCCCCAACCCGCCCCGCCCCACTGCGAGCATAGCCCCTGCCTCTCCATCAGGCCCTCCTCGGTCGGGACTCTAGCTTCCCCCACACCGCCCCCCCCCCGCCCCTCCCGGGGGGATCTGGGAGAGCAGCGAGCCAGCGGAGCCCTTGAACCTTTCCGAGAGCCCCACTGAACGAGCGACCCCCGGGTTTCCTTAACGGGGAGATGCCAGCGTGGGTGGGCCCGCACGACCAGCCTGAGCCTCGCAGAGGGACATGTGCCCTAAGGAATGGTTTAAGAGACGCTGTTAAGCGCGATGGCGGGCTCTGGGCGCGGTCTGGCGTCCCGTGGCGACCCCGCACTGCCCTCCGCAGGAGCTGAGGCGGGCGGAGTTGGTGGAAATCATCGTGGAGACGGAGGCGCAGACGGGAGTCAGCGGCATCAACGTAGCGGGCGGCGGGAAGGAAGGAATCTACATCCGCGAGCTGCGCGAGGACTCGCCGGCAGCCAGAAGCCTGAGCCTGCAGGAAGGTGGGCGGGGCGGGGCGGGCGGGGGCGGGGCCTTTGCGCGGGGGCGGGGCGGGAGGGGGCGGGGCCTTTGCGCGGGGGCGGGGTTAGGAATCTGCCCTGGGGCCCGAGCGCGACGGGCTACCAAGAGGCGGGGTTAAGGTCGTGGGGCGGGGCTTTGTGTTTTGGCTCTTCAGCGGCTCTTAGTGGGCTGCGGAGATTCATTGTCTCAGAGCTGCTGTTTATTGGTTTTTGATCTTTTTGTGCCTCGGTTTTCTCATCTCTGAATTGGGAATAATTCCAGTTCTTGCCTCATAGGGTTATTATGATTAAATGAGTCAGCATTTGAAAACACTTAGCACATAGCTAAGTGGCACATAGTAAGCACTATGTAAGTGCTAGTTATTGTTTTTGTTGTTTGGGCTGGAGGTGGAGTTAACGACGTGGAGGGGTGGAGCGGGTAGCTTAGTAAGGGATGTCTTAGGTAACATGGATGAGACGGATGTGGTTTATTCATGCAACAACTATTATTTAAGGGCCTTTTATTTCCATATAGTATTCTAGGTGCTTGGGTTACTGAAGTGAACAAAACAGATAGGGTGCTAGACATATTTAAGTAAAAAAAAAAAAAAAGTAAAGTATATAGTAAGTTAGAAGGCAATATGTGCCACAGATGCCAGGGAAGAAGCTGAATTTTTAAATAGGGTGAGCCAGGAAGGGAGGAAAGACCCGATAAGCTGTGGGGCCATCTGGAAGAGCATTCCAGTGCAGACACCCCAAGCTGGGAAAGTGCCTGGCTTGTTGGAGGGAGAAAAAGGAAGCCAGTGTGGACAAAATAGTCAGTGAAGAAGGAATGAAGAGATGAGGCCAGAGAGGTGAGAGGGAGGGACGTTTTTAGAGGACTTTTAATCTGGGAGGGTTGTGAGTGGAGAATTGACTGTGTTGAACTAGTATATTAGCAGGAGACGGTAGGGGAGCAGGGTGAGGAGTAGGGAGGCCAACAAAAAGGCTACTGTGATTATCCAGGAAAGAGATGGTGATGCGTGGGGCCACAGTGATATTATTGGAGGTGAAGAGAAGGGTTTGGATTCTGGATTTATTTTGGAGGAGGAGCCTTCACGCTGGATAGGGGGTGTGATGGAAAGGGAGGGGTCAAGGAAGATGGTAGTCTTCCACATGGGGAATACTGGGTTGGGGCTTATTTGGAGGAAGACCAGAACAGTTTGGATTTGTTAAATGAGAAATGTCTCTTGAACACCCAGG
>NW_005871233.1:2624663-2627977 GCF_000147115.1 Myotis lucifugus | reverse complement strand
AGCACACTGACCACCAGGGGGCAGCTCCTGCATTGAGCGTCTGTCCCCTGGTGGTCAGTGCATGTCATAGAGACCAGTCGTTGTGCCGTTTGGTTGATTTGCATATTAGGGTTTTATTATATAGGACAGTGTATGAATTCATGCACCTTGAAAGGAACTGTGGGCTGCGAGGCTGCGGTGTGCACAGGGGCAGGTCTCGGCCCATTCTCTGCACCCCTGCCTGGCCCCTCCCACCATGGCCCCCAGTCCCCTGTCTGCCGGCAGCCCTGCTCCCACACCGACCCGCTCACACCCGCTGATGGCACGGAGCAATTGGGGCTGGCGCCAGCAGTGGGTGCAAGCAGGGCTGTTGCCAGCAGTGGGTGCAAGAGGTGGCTGCTGGTCCCGATTGCCCCTCAGGAGCAGGGGGAGGTGGAGAAGCCTTGAGGGGTGATTGGGGCTGGCAGCTGCTGCTCACACCAGCTGACAGCGCCGAGCTATCGGGGCCGGCACCAGGCAATGGCAGTAAGTGCGAGTGCCGGGCGGGACCGCGGCACGGGGAAGCAAAGAATTTTCAGTAACCAACAGAGGCTCGCCCTGATGATAGTGACCGGCGCCCTGACTTGGTCTGGTGACCCCGCTCACCTGCTCCACCATCCCACCACCACCGACGCCTGCCATGTTCTGCACTGCCGCCTGCTGCTGACGCCCGCCATGTTCCGCGTGCACCCCCTGGTGGTCAGCGCACGTCATAGTGACTGCTTGTTTGGTTGTTCGGCCCTTCAGTCTATTTGCATATTAGGGTTATATATATGTATAGATTGATTTCAGAGAAGAAGGGAGAGGGAGAAAGAAGTAGAATGATGAGAGAGAATCATTGATCGGCTGCTTCCTGCACACCCCACACTGGGGATCAGCCTGCAACCCAGGCATATGCCCTGACTAGGAATCAAACTGTGACCTCCTGGTTCATAGGTCAACACTCAACCACTGAGCCATGCCTGCCTGGCTCTGTACACATTTTTAAACCTGGCAAAAGATGAAGGGAATATTGTAACTGTAAAGTTTAACTGTTTAAAAAAAGGTCTGAAATGTGAGGATAGGGGAGGGGAATGGGAAGGCGACAGGCGTGGTCTGAATGGGTGTGGATTTGCCCAGTGGGGAGGCGGAGCTAAGGCCATGGGGTGGGGCTTCCTTCTTAAGTGTCGTGTGTCCGTCCGTCCCCCCCCCCCCCCCTCCACTTCAAACAGGGAGGAGCTGCTTTGCTGCTCAGTCTTGCGCTTGGGATAGGTGGGAGCCAAATTTTTGGGCGGGGCCTCGCCGCACCGGTTCCAGGGAAGGGGAGGAACCAGGCGTGGGTGGAACTGAGAGATGCCCACCCCTGCTCACCTCGCCTGCAGGGGACCAGCTGCTGAGCGCCCGCGTGTTCTTTGAGAACTTCAAGTACGAGGACGCACTACGCCTGCTGCAATGTGCCGAGCCTTACAAGGTCTCCTTCTGCTTGAAGCGCACTGTGCCCACCGGGGACCTGGCGTTGCGGCCTGGGACCGTGTCTGGCTACGAGATCAAGGGCCCACGGGCCAAGGTGGCCAAGCTGGTACGCGTGCTTAGCCCGGCCCCAGCGCTGGACTGTCCCGGCGATCTCGTCTCTGCGCCATGAACCCTACTCCCTTACACCGCGGGCCAGCCTGGCCCTCTGTCTTGTCACTAACCCAACGCTAATCCCACCCTTTGCCTCCAGTTCTGTGACCCTAAACTCCTCCCTGGGTGGGGGACCCACCCAGACCAGGGCCCTCACCCACTTTGGAGAGGTGTCCTCACTCTCAGCTCCAGGCTTGCGAGGGGTCCTGCACCAGGGGTTTCCAAATCAGGATTCCAGGTTTCAGCCTGACTGCTCCTCACTTACTGCTGAGTGACCCTGGACAAGTTTCTTTTCTTCCGTAGGCCTCAGTTTCCCCATCTCTAGAATGAGGGTATTGAGGAAAATCCTGATTGAGGACCTAGAAGTCTTGGGTCCCAGTTTCTACATTCCTGTTGACTCACTGTAAGATTCTAAATGAATATCTTCGCCTTCAAGGGCAGTATGATGAAATGACAGGCAGGAAGTGGGGATGGTGTTTTGGGGACAAAATGCTGACTCCATCACATCCCCAGCCTGGTACAATACCAGGTGGGGCTCCCCCTGTCCACCTTAGGCCTCACTGTCCCACTGCCTCCCGCCTCTCTCCTCTCTCCCCAGAACATCCAGAGTCTGTCCCCTGTGAAGAAGAAGAAGATGGTGGTGCCTGGGGCCCTTGGGGTCCCTGCAGATCTGGCCCCCGTTGACGTCGAATTCTCCTTCCCCAAGTTCTCCCGTCTGCGTCGGGGCCTCAAAGCCGAGGCTGTCAAGGGTCCTGTCCCAGCTGCTCCCACCCGCCGGCGCCTCCAGCTGCCGCAGCTGCGTGTCCGGGAAGTGGCCGAAGAGGCCCAGGTAGCTCGGCTGGCTGCCGCTGCTCCTCCCCACAGAAAAGCCAAAGCGGAGGCTGAGGTGGCAGCAGGGGCCCGTTTCACAGCACCCCAGCTGGAGCTGGTTGGGCCTGGGTTGCCAAGCACAGAGGTGGGTGTCCCCCAGGTCCCAGCCCCAAAGGGACTGGGGGAAGGAGGCCCCCGCAGTAGAAGCAGCCACTGGCTTTGCCCTACACCTGCCAACCTTGGGGCTTGGAGCCCCCGCTGCACCTGCTGTGGAGCCTGTGGCTGTAGGGATTCAGGTTCCCCAAGTGGAGCTGCCCACCTTGCCCTCGCTACCCAGTTTGCCCACGCTGCCTTGTCTGGAGACCCGGGAAGGGGCTACGGCAGCACTGACGGTGCCCACCCTGGACGTAGCAGTTCCTGCTGTGGGGGTGGACTTGGCTTTGCCGGGTGCGGAGATGGAGTCCCAAGAAGAGGTGCCTGAGGTGGCCCTGAAGACGCCCGGCTTCAGTTTCCCCCGCTTTGGGGCCCGAGCAAAGGAAGTAGCTGAGGTCAAGGTGGCCAAGGGCAGCCCTGAGGTCAGGGTGAAGGGGCCCAGACTTCGAATGCCCACCTTCGGGCTTTCTCTCCTGGAGGCCCGGCCCACTGCCCCTGAAGCCGTTGCTGAGAGCAAGCTGAAGCTGCCCACCATCAAGATGCCCTCCTTTGGCATTGGGGTCTCGGCACCTGAGGTCAAGGGGCCTGCCGTGAAGCTCCCCAAGGCCCCTGAGGTCAAGCTCCCAAAAGTGCCAGAGGCAGCCCTTCCAGAAGTGCAGCTCCCAGAGGTGGCACTTCCGAAAGTGTCAGAGATGAAGCTCCCAAAGGCACCCGAGATGGCGGTGCCTGAG
>NW_005871233.1:2621598-2624348 GCF_000147115.1 Myotis lucifugus | reverse complement strand
AGAATGGAGCTTTCCAGAAGGTGCAGCTGCCAAAAGTGTCTGAGGATGAAGCTCCCAAAAGGGTGCCGAAGAATGGGCAGTGCCCGAGGTGCGACTCCCAGAGGGTGCAGCTCCCAAAAGTTTCTGAGATGAAGCTCCTAAAAGGTGCCCGAGAAGGGTTGTGCCGAGGTGCGATTGCCAGAGGTGCAGCTCCAAAATTCTCAGAGATGAAGCTCCCAAAGGTGCCCGAGATGACAGTGCCCGAGGTGCGACTCCCAGAGGTGGCACTTCCGAAAGTCTCGGAGATGAAGCTCCCAAAGGTGCCCGAGATGGCGGTGCCCGAGGTTCGACTGCCAGAGGTGCAGCTGCCAAAGTCTCAGAGATGAAGCTCCCAAAGGTGCCTGAGATGGTGGTGCCCGAGGTGCGACTGCCAGAGGTGCAGCTGCCAAAGGTGTCAGAGATCCGGCTGCCAGAAATGCAAGTGCCCAAAGGCCCCAGATGTGCAGCTTCTGAAGGCACCTGAGATGAAGCTGCCCAAGGCTCCAGAAGTGCAGCTAAAAGCTGCCAAGGCAGAGAAGGTAGAGGGGGTGGAATTTGGCTTCAAGATGCCCAAGATGACCATGCCCAGATTCGGGAGGGCAGGGTCCCCGTCACGAGGCAAGTCAGGCGAGGCAGGGGCTGAGGTCTCAGGGAAGCTGGTGACACTTCCCTGTCTACAGCCAGAGGTGGACGGCGAGGCTCGTGTGGGTGTCCCCTCTCTCACATTGCCCTCCGTGGAGCTAGACCTGCCAAGAGCACTCAGCTTGGAGGGGCAGGTTCCAGTGGCTGAAGCGGGCAAGGTGGAGCGAGCAGAACGCAAGGTAGCACAGGCAGAGGGCAAGGTGGAATGGGCAGAGGGCAAGGTGGCAGCAGGGGTTGGGGAAGTGGCCTTCCGGATGCCCTCTGTTGAGATCGTCACTCCACAGCTGCCCACAGTGGAAGTCGAGGAAGGGAGGGTAGAGGTGATGGAGATGAAAGTCAAACCCACCTCCAAGTTCTCCCTGTCCAAGTTTGGACTCTCAGGGCCAAAGGTGGCCAAGGCAGAGGCTGAGGGGGCTGGGCGAGCCACCAAGCTGAAGACATCCAAGTTCGCCATCTCACTCCCCAAGGCTCGGGTGGGGACCGAGGTTGAAGCGAAAGGGGTCGGAGAGGCAGGCCTGCTACCCGCTCTCGATCTGTCCATTCCGCAGCTCAGCCTGGATGCCCATCTGCCCACAGGCAAGGCGGAGGCGGCAGGGGCCGATTTCAAGCTCAAGGGTCCCAGGTTCACCCTGCCCAAGTTTGGGGTCAGAGTCCGGGACACTGAGGCTGGAGAACTAGTGCCAGGGGTGTCCGAGTTGGAGGGCAAGGGCTGGGGTTGGGATGGGAGGGTGAAGATGCCCAAACTGAAGATGCCCTCCTTTGGGCTGGCTCGGGGGAAGGAGGTGGAAATCCAGGGTGGGCGTGTTAGCCCGGGAGAAAAGGCAGAATTGATGGTCGGGCAGCTTAAGATCCCTGAGGTGGAACTGGTCACTCTGGGGGCCCAGGAGGAAGTGGGGGCAGAGGGGGCGGTGGCCGTCAGCGGAGCACGGCTATCGGGCCTGCAAGTGTCCACAACCAGGCAGGCAGGCACTGAGGGCCAGGAGGAGGTGCGAAGGATGCCCCTGGGCATCTCTCTGCCTCAGGTGGAGCTGACCAGATTTGGTGAGGCTGGCCTGGGTGCCACCTCGGGGCAGCAGGCTGAGAGTGCAGCCCCTTCAGCAGAGGGCACAGCAGGCTACAGGGTCCAGGTGCCTCAGGTGACCTTGTCTCTGCCTGAAGCCAAGGGAGAGGGTGGGGAGCTGTTGGTGGGAGAGGGCGTCTTCAAGATGCCCACTGTGACCGTGCCCCAGCTTGAGCTGGATGTGGGGCTGAGCCGAGAAGTGCAGGTGGGTGAGGCAGCCACAGATGAGGGTGGGCTGAGGCTGAAGATGCCCACATTGGGGGCCAGAGCTGGGGCTGGGGTCGGGGGACCTGGAGACCAGCCCCCAGGGGCCGAACGATCCTTCCACCTTTCACTGCCCAACCTGGAGCTCTCGCCTCCTGCCATGGGCAGCCATGCTGAGTACCAGGTGGTAGAGGGTGAGGGAGACGATGGACACAAGCTCAAGGTTCGGCTGCCCCGGTTTGGCCTGGTGCGGGCCAAGGAGGGGGGTGAGGAGGGCGAGAAGGCCAAGAGCCCGAAGCTCAGGCTGCCCCGTGTGGGCTTCAGCCAGAGCGAGGCTGTTGCTGGGGAAAGCTCCCCCAGCCCTGAGGAGGACGAGGAGGAGGAGGAGGGCAGCAGGGAAGGGGCTTCTGGTCGCCGTGGCCGCCTACGAGTTCGCTTGCCTCGAGTGGGCCTGGCTACTTCTTCCAAGGCCTCTCGGGGGCAGGAGGGCGAGGCAGCCTCCAAGTCCCCTGGTGGGGAGAAGTCCCCCAAGTTCCGGTTCCCCAGGGTGTCCCTAAGCCCCAAGGCCCGGAGTGGGAGCAGGGACCGCGAAGAGGGTGGATTCCGGGTCCGACTGCCCAGCGTGGGGTTTTCGGAGACAGGGGGCTCCAGGCCCCACCAGGGATGGAGGGCACTCAGACTGGCTGTCATCTGAAGCCCCAGGACAGGAGGGAGACTCCCCTTCTTGTCTTCCCCTCCCCCACCCCTTTGGGGTGTGTGGAGTTAACCAGCACTAACCCTCAGAGGGCCAGGAGCCGCGGAAGCCCTCCTGCCCTGGCTTCATTGG
>NW_005871233.1:2597836-2621103 GCF_000147115.1 Myotis lucifugus | reverse complement strand
CCTAGCCCTTCAGAAATCCCAGGGACCCCTGAGCAGGACTCTGGGAAGTTCCCCAGCAGAACATAGCAGCAGGACCCCTCTTCTGGGGACTCCGCCTGCCCTGGGGAACCCCCCCCCCCCCCTCGCACTGGCCAGGACAGCCCCAGGGGCCCTAAGAGAGCAGACTGATTGCTACCCACCTGCCCTCTGCTGGCCACTTCTCCACCAACAAGAGCGCCTCTGCATCCTGGCTGTGCCTTTTCTGTCTGGCTGGTTTGACAGCCTGGTCCACCCGGCCCCACCCAGGAAGGCCTCTCCTGGCCTCTCCAAGCTCCTGGGTTCAGAGCCTCCACTCAAGACATGTGGTTGCCTCGTAGGACTAAGTCCTGGGGGCTCAATCTCGGCTCCCAGGGACCCAACCTCACTCTGGATTTATGCCCCTAAGCTCCTGCCAGGGCCTACAGACACCGCCTCCCCCCATCCCTCTGCCATGCCTAGACTACTAGGAAGACCTGCTTTCCCATTCCAAATCTCCCCTGATGCCCCCATACCCACCCCTCCACTCTATTCCCATCCCAGAGGATGAAGGGCCATGCCCTTGAGTTGTCACAGACCCCCCACTTACTCCAGTACCTTCTCCCTTCAAGCCCGCCCCCCTCAGGTCACTACCCTGTCTCATGCTTTCTCTTTGTCTCCACCAAACATGCAGGGGGTATCTGCCCTCATGGCACACACACCCCTTGACCAGCTCAGCTCTGTAGCATGTGGGGTTTTCCTCCCACAATGGCTACCCCGTCCAGTGTCCGAAGTGACTTCTCTGTGATCACACTAAGGGCTTCCTCTGTCTCCCTTGTCCTGACTTCTCAGGCCCCTTCCTCCTTCCTGAACACTCCCCTCTCTTCTCCACTCCTCTCTCTCCTTGTGCCCTTTGGGCTCATCCACTCCCACACCCATCCTAGGCCTGTCACCCTCCCGGAGGCTTCTGCTCCTCACCTCTGGGTGACAGTTCCCAAATTCTTTCCTGGGTGCATGAGGGGATCCACTGGCCTCCACATGCCTCCCTGGACATCTCCTGAGCACTTGGAGGATGTGTGGGGTGGTGGTTCAGAGCTTGGCTCTAGAGCAGGGGTGGGCAAACTTTTTGACTCGAGGGCCACAATGGGTTCTTAAACTGGACCGGAGGGCTGGAACAAAAGCATGGATGGAGTGTTTGTGTGAACTAATATAAATTCAAAGTAAACATCATGACATAAAAGGGTACGGTCTTTTTTTTTTTTTAGTTTTATTCATTCAGACAGGCCAGATCCGGCCCCGCGGGCCGTAGTTTGCCCACGGCTGCTCTAGAGCCATACTTCTCAAGGTCAAAGCCTGTCTCTGGCACCCAACTTTTTTTTCAATTAAATGGAGCTATTAAAATGTATGGTGTGCCCAGCCAGCGTGGCTCAGTAGTTGAGCACTGACCCATGAACCAGAAGGTCCTGGTTCAATTTCTGGTCAGGGTACATGCCTGGGTTTTGGGCTCGATCCCCAGTGGGGGACGTGCAGGCAGCAGCCAATGGATGATTCTCATCATTGATGTTTCTGTCTCTCTCTCCCCGTCCCTTCCTCTCTGAAATCAATCAAAACAAACAAACAAACAAACAAAAAATAAAACGTGTGTTGTAAGGATAAGGCTTCTAAAGCACTCAATATTAAATTCCCTAACCTGGTCTTAGCATCCTCTCCTCCAAAGTGCTTCTGTCCATGTCCCCATTTCTGGGACACCTCCCCCCCTCCAAACTTTTCAGTCCCTTAAGCCTGGCCTCCTGGCCTCCTGAATGTCTCATCCACAAGCCTCTTGCCTGTCTCCCCAACCTCTCCCGCCTGGGCCTGCTCCAGGCTCAGGGCCTCCACTCTGGCCCCTTCTGCTTCAGCTTTCTTCACACAAGTAGCTTTCTGACACTCAAAAGCCCTTCTGTGTCTCCCCAGTGCCCTCAGAACAATGTCCAAAAACTCCTTAGCTTGGCACTCAACCTGAATCCACCTTGGCCACACCTTCCCCCATGTCAGCCACAGGCTGGGGCAGGTATTTTCTGAAAACACACACACACACACACACACACACACACACACACACACCCCTTTCGCTAGGAAAAGCTGCCTTTCTCACCTGTTTGGGAATGTTCCTTGCTTCCGCCTGAGGTCCACCATCAGACCCCCCTCTCAATGGATCCGTTACTTGTCCAACCTCTTCAAGATTCCGCCACTGGGTGGGGGAGGGGGTTTGAACTGCCACCCCACCCCCCATTCCAGCGAGGGGCTCAGGTCTCCAACAACAGAACCGGAGCCACTTAGCAACGCTGGAACCCATTTGGGGGGGCCTGGGGCCCCTCGTCCCAAGCCAGGAGGGCTTTGGGGGAGGGTGCAACTCTTGGCATATTCCCCGTGTGGCCCAGGGGGTTTGTGAGGTGCCGGGAGGCGAGGGCAAACCTCACAGGGGTAGTAGGCACGAGTGACGTTCTCTTTCCCCCACTGGGGGTGCCTCGGGGACAGGGGCAGAGGAGGGCCAGGAGGCCTTCAAGACAGAGGTGGGGCAGAGGTGGTGGCAGGGTGGTGTCTGGCGGCCGGGGCACCATGGCCACCATCCAGTCAGAGACTGACTGTTACGACATCATCGAGGTGCTGGGCAAGGGCACCTTCGGGGAGGTGGCCAAGGGCTGGCGGCGAAGCACGGGCGAGATGGTGGCCATCAAGATCCTCAAGAACGATGCCTACCGCAACCGCATCATCAAGAACGAGCTGAAGCTGCTGCGCTGCATGAGGGGCCTGGACCCCGAGGAGGCCCACGTCATCCGCTTCCTCGAGTTCTTCCACGACGCCCTCAAGTTCTACCTGGTTTTTGAGCTGCTGGAGCAAAACCTTTTTGAATTTCAGAAGGAGAACAACTTTGCGCCGCTTCCTGCCCGGCACATCCGCACGGTCACCCTGCAGGTGCTCAGAGCCCTGGCCCGGCTCAAGGAGCTGGCCATCATCCACGCCGATCTCAAGCCTGAGAACATCATGCTGGTGGACCAGACCCGCTGCCCCTTCAGGGTCAAGGTGAGGGGCCGCCCTGGGTGGCAGCATCTCCTGTTGTCCCCTCCCAGCCTTCCCCAGCCCTGGGCGCTCTGGTTGTGAGGAGCAGGAAGACAGTGAGGGGCGACTGCCCCAGTCCAGGTGGGAGACATGGCTGGGCGGGACTAGACTTGGGGGGGGTAGTGGGAGGGAGGAGGGGCACGGGTGGGTCTGAATAGATTTTGGAAATGGAGACAACAGGGCTTGCTGATGGGTCTTATATGAAGTGTCAGAGAGGACTGGGGGGGGGGGGGCACAAAAGCCTGTTGGCCTGAGCAACTGGAGGATGGCAGTGCCATACCTCGTCACAGTGAGCTTGCCTGTCAACAAACACTTTCTGAATGTCTGCTCCGGGCCTGACCCCGTGCTGGTGCAAGCTCCTGGGCTCCCCCATCCCACCCCGACTCCCCCATCCCACCCCGACCCCGTCAGAGCTCCTGGGCTCTGGGCTCCCCATCCCACCCTGACCCTGTCAGAGCTCCTGGGCTCCCCCATCCCACCCCGACCGACCCCGTCAGAGCTCCTGGGCTCCCCATCCCACCCCTGCCCTTGTGTCTGTTTCTGGGTTTGTTATTGTCCCCTGATGATAGGAGCTAGGAGCGCCGTGAGAGCAGGGCCAAGGCAATTTTGGTCACCACTGTGCCCTTGGCACCCCCAGCACAGCGCTGCTGTGGAGTCAGTGCTACCTGAATGTCAGACCTGTGTGGGTGTAACAGTGCTTGATAAGGAGGAGGACCTGGGCTGCTGGGAGGTGTCTTTCTAGGGGGTGACTTAGAGACGCGTGGAGAGAGACACAGAGGGGAGAGACACAGACAAGCCATGAAGCGGCAAAGAAAGAACAAGAGATACAAGTGAGACAGAAAGACAATGATAGATTAAAAATTCATTCATTCATTCATTCATTCATTCATTCTAAGCTCCTGCTCTGTGCCAGTCGCTGTTCAAGGCATCTGGGGACTCAGCAGTGAACAGACAAAATCCTGCCCTCATGGGACTCAAATCCTAGTTGGTTAGAAAAACAATGAACTCAATAAAAATATAAAACATATAGTTTGTGAAATGGTGTTAAGAGCTATGGAGAAAAGCAGAGGCCAGGAAGGGGAGTAGGAGGGGGAGGGGACTGGTGTTTGATAGGATGGTGCGGGGAGGCCTCCCTGAGAAGGTGACTGGAGTAAAGACCTGAGGAAGTGAGGGTGAGCGACGTGGACACCAAGGAGAGAGCATTCCAGGCAGAAGAAACAGCCCTGCGAAGGCCTGAGCTGGGAATATATCCGGCTTATTCAGGAGCAGTGAGAGGCTCCTGGGGCTGGAGCAGGTTAGTGAGGGGGAAGGTGGGAGGAGCTGAGGGCAGAGATGGGACGGGCAGATTGTAGGAGCCTTCGGGCCTGTGGTGAGGACTTTGGCTTTTATCACAGGATGTAGTAAAGCCACAAGAGGATGCTGAGCCGGGAGGTATGTGACCCGATCAGGTGTTCACAGGATCTCTCAGAGCACACGTGAGGAACACACTGGGGGGCAGAGGCGGGAGCAGGGAGAGCTGTCTAGGCAGGAAATGATGGAGGCAGGACCCGGCGGGGCTGTGGCTTCGATGCACAGTGAGCAGATGCTTCATCTGTTCAGAAGGTGGAACCAACAAGACTCGCTGATGGACAAGGTGTGGGGTGAGAGAGCACGAGAGGGGTTTAATGCTCACAGGCATCCATTCTAGTGGAGAGAAACAGAAACAGATACCGACGCACAAAGCAGCGACAGGCTGCAGGAGGCAGGCAGCGACATAAGCGGTCAGACTAACAGACAGCGACAGACAGATGGCAGAAGCAGACAGACACTGGGAGAGACGCCAGCTGAGGCCCAGATCTGCTGTCCCCACCCATGCCTTGCCCACTGGGCGCCCTTTCCACACAGGTGATCGACTTTGGCTCAGCCAGCATTTTCAGCGAGGTGCGCTACGTGAAGGAGCCGTACATCCAGTCGCGCTTCTATAGGGCCCCCGAGATTCTGCTGGGGCTGCCCTTCTGTGAGAAGGTGGACGTGTGGTCACTGGGGTGTGTCATGGCCGAGCTGCACCTGGGCTGGCCGCTCTACCCTGGCAACAACGAGTATGACCAGGTGCGCTACATCTGTGAGACCCAGGGCCTGCCCAAGCCCCACCTGCTGCACGCCGCCCGCAAGGCCCACCACTTCTTCAAGCGCAACCTCCACCCTGATGCCACCAACCCCTGGCAGCTCAAGTCTTCGGCTGACTACCTGGCTGAGACCAAGGTAGGGGGGCAGGTGCAATGAGGGCAAGCAGTGTGGGGGCTGCCGCATAAAGAAAAGAAATCTAGCCCAGCCAGCATGGCTCAGTGGTTGAGCACCGACCTATGAACCAGGAAGTCACGGTTCGATTCCCGGTTAGGGCCGTCAGGGCACATACCCAGGTTTTGAGCTCGGTCCCCAGTAGGGGCCAGGCAGGAGGCAGCCGATCAATGATTCTCTCTCATCACTGATGTTCCAATCTCTCTCTCCTTCTCCCTTCCTCTCTGAAGTCAATAAAAATATACTTTAAAAAAGAGTTAACACATATAAAGCACTTTAGAAAGTGCCTGTATTTAGTAAGGGTCTGAATCTGAGCTCTGCGCTCCGTCTTCCAAGGTGTGTGACTTTGGGCAAGTGTCTTTGACCTCTCTGTGCCTCAGTTTCCTCACCTAGAAAATGAGACGAGAAGAGCATTTACCTCCTAGGTTAGCCGCAGGGAGGTCTGGAAGCTTGGCTCAGCTGTGAGGATTGTCACAAGAGAGATCTGGATGAGACCAACAGTGGGACTGGAAGTTTGAGGGTCACTCTGGGGGCCCTGCAGTAAGAGGGGTCTGGGTTATACCACAGTGTGACAGAAAGGGTGGGGTAGCCCCTCTGCCAGCTGCGGATCTGGGGTCAGGCAAACGCGTGCAGTGTGAGGGATGTAAATGAGGCCCAGGTGGGACTGGACGTTGACGGCAGCCTGTCTGCCACCTCTGCAGCTACAGTCACGCACCTGTGCGGAGTCCGGGTGAGACAGCAGAGGACTGGAAGTTTGGCTCAGCTGCAGGACCTGTCACATGAGAGGTCTGCGTGAGACCAAAGATGAGACTGAAAGATGTGGCAGCTCCTCTAAGGGCTTCTTGCCTGGGGGTTGCCAAACTAGTGTGGCAAGGAGGTTCAACCACTGGGAGGCCCGGAGGCCTGGGATGGAGTGTGGAAGCTGTAGCAGCAAAAGGGACCTGGGTTTGATTCCAAGGAGGACTAGAGGCTTAGGGCAGTTGCTCTGCTAGCTGCTCGCTGGAAGGGGCTGGGCCCACAGCTCCGGTGAGGACTGGAGGTCTGGGGTGAGGTGTGAAACTTGAGTGAGTGATAACTCTGGGTTAGATGTCAGGAGGACCAAAACACACAGGCAAGGCCACTTCCAGCAGGAACAGGGCTCTAGAGTCGACTAGACACAGCGGTTCTCAACCTGTGGGTCGCGACCCCTTTGGCGGTCGAACGACCCTTTCACAGGGGTCGCCTAAGACCATCCTGCATATCAGATATTTACATGACGATTCATAACAGTAGCAACATTACAGTTATGAAGTAGCAACGAAAATAATTTTATGGTTGGGTCACAACATGAGGAACTGTATTTAAAGGGCCAGAAGGTTGAGAACCACTGGACTAGAGGGACCAGGTTTGGCCCTCCCAGCAGCAAGAGGGCTTCAAGTCAGATCACAGGCAGAACTGGAATCAGGATTCAGATGTGTGGACTTCATAGCAACAGGAGAGCTCTGGGCCAGACTGCAGGGCCTGCTGGAAGTTACAGGAGTGACGGGCCCAAGGCCTCGGTGCGGTGTCAACCCCCGCCCACTGTGTCCCACCCGCCCACTGTGTCCCACCCGCTCACTGTGTCCCACCCGCCCACTGTGTCCCACCAGGTACGCCCACTGGAGCGCCGCAAGTACATGCTCAAGTCACTGGACCAGATTGAGACGGTGAATGGCAGCGGGGCAGCTGGACGGCTAACCTTCCAGGATCGGGAGGCGCTGGCCGAGCACGCTGACCTCAAGAGCATGGTGGAGCTGATTAAGCGCATGCTGACCTGGGAGTCGCACGAGCGCATCAGCCCCAGTGCCGCCCTGCGCCACCCCTTCGTGTCCATGCAGCAGCTGCGCAGTGCCCACGAGACCACCCGCTACTACCAGCTGTCGCTGCGCAGCTGCCGCCTCTCGCTGCAGGTGGAGGGCAAGCCCCCCGCGCCTGTGGTGGCTGCTTCGGAGGAGGGGCCCCCCTACTACCGCCTGGCTGAGGAGGAGGAGGCCGTGGGTCTCGGCAGCGTGGCGGGCAGTGGGCCCTTCTTCCGTGAGGAGAAGGCACCGGGCATGCAGAGGGCCATTGACCAGCTGGATGACCTGAGCCTGCAGGAGGCGGGCCATGGGCTGTGGGGCGAGACCCCCAGTGCGCTGGCCCCACTCAAGGCAGCTGTGGCTGGCCTCCGGGTGCCCGACTCGGGCCCCGAGCCCATCCTGGCCTTCTACGGCAGCCGGCTAGTTGGCCGCCACAAGGCCCGCAAGCCGCCCACAGGCTCCAAGTCCGACTCCAACTTCAGCAACCTCATCCGGCTGAGCCAGGCCTCGCCCGAGGAGGAGGGGCCCTGCCGGGGCAGCGGCTGGGCAGAGGGAGAGCACCGCGGAGCCTCCGCAAAGCCGCCCACCATCCCGAAGCGGGACGGGGACGGGCCAGACGTCAAGGACATGACTATGGATGCTGAGGTGAGTCAGGTGGGCAGGGAGGGTGCAGGTGGCTGGGGTCAGGGGTGCCCACAGAGCTTCGGGGGGCGGGGGTGTGAACCTGGCCTTGGCTCCCCACACATGTGTTGCCAACAGCTGGTTCAGAGTCCAACACACACTAGCCCAACCTCGGAACATTACCAGGCTCCACACGCTAACCCACACTCAGGACACAACTAGGATGGGCGAGGCTCTGCACATACTAACACGCCGTCAGGCTGTGTAAAAACTCAGGGCACAGTCATCCACCTGGAGGAAGTGACGAAGGCCCCGCACATGCTCACCCACCCTGGGAAGATGTGACAAAGCCCCAGCAGACACTAACACCCCCTCAGGGCACACTGGTCTCAGCACACACTATCGAAGCCCCAGGATGTATCAGGGTTGCAACGGCATAGAATCGTCTTCAGGAAGTGACAAGGGGTCAGGTGGGACAGGAGGGCGTCCATGAGGGGCAGGATGGTGGCTTCTTGGCTGATGCCCTCTCTTCTACCCCACAGAGGCCGAGCCCTGAGCTCTTCGACCCCAGCACCTGTCCTGGAGAATGGCTTAGTGAGCCAGACTGGGCCCTGGAGGGCATCAGGGGCCCACGGGCTCAGGGGCTCCCACCCCGCCATGCCCACCCACATGGTCCACCCCGGGCCACCAGCTTTCTGCAGCATGTCGGCGGGCAGCATTGATGGTGACCCCACCTACACCCATCACTGGTGGCTGAGCTAGCTGGGCTGGCATCCCTTCCTCAGAGCCATCCCCTGAACCCACAAATTCTTACAGAAACAGTTATCCAGAAATTCCCATTCCCCCACCCACAGTGCATGCCTGCACATACCCCCAAACACAGGAGGGCCTTGGTGTCTGGCCTGTGACCACCTCGATCAGAGGGGCACAGAGAGGTGGCTGCACCCTGTTGGCCCTGAGCACGTTCTTGGCCCTGCTGTCTCTGCCTATTTCAATAAAGAACTGTTCACAGCCCTGCCTCATGCCTGTCCTCATGCTGGGGAGGGGGGAGGGGGGTTCAGGCTAGTGCCCAGGCCTGCTCTGATGCTGCACCCAGTTGGCCATTGGCTCAGGCTGGAGGCTGGGCTCCCAGGACACTGGGACAGGCTGTGCTTGGCACACTGACCCAATCTCTAAATATGCACAGTGCCTGGCACACAAGCACACGAGAACCACACTCAGAACACTGTGTCCGGCAGGTGCCCATCCAAGCTTGCCAGATGCCAAGGTCTCATTGTGTGTTTACCTGTCCTTGTCACTACAGGCTGGCCATGCACTTGGCTGGTGCCAATTCACACTTGGTGCATGCGCCAGTGTTCAGACATTCGAGTCCGTCCTCGGGCTATGGCGATGGTTCATCTGCTGGGAGCACGCCCAGTGTGTGGCACACACTAACCCGTGCTGGCTACAGGACGCTCAGCATGCACCAAGCATGCCGTCATACACTGCATGCTCAGCACATGCCAGCCCATGCCAGTTACACATGCCAGCCTGTGTGGTTACACGCTGAGAGCTCAGCACATGCTAAACTAGTGGGCCACATGCTGTATGCTCAGCAATGGCAGGCCACTCCCTGAAGACTCAGCACATGTCAGTCACATGCTATGTACTAAGTACATTCCAGCACATGTTAAGAGCTCAGTGTACATGCTCATGTCCCCACCAGAGGCCCATGCTGGCTGTCCCCGATCCCAACAACACCCTGCCTCACACCACTCAGTCAGGCAGAGACTGTACAGACAAGTTGTTTACTTCTTATTAGAACCTGGGCCCTCTTTGCCCTGGGAACGGGGGGAGGCCGGGGGACTGGCCCAGCATGCATCCCCACTTCTTCTGGGGCTGATCCCTCCCCCAGCTCAGCTGGGATCTGGGGCCACAGCATCAGGCTGCCGGGGGTGAAGGTAGAGGTGGGAGAGCAAGGGGTCTGTGGAGCCACAACGGGACAGACAGAAGCAGGGCTACGGGGACAGGGACCACGACCCAGGGCATCTGGGTGTGTGGGGGCCTTGAAGGCCTCAGCCTGTCTGCTGGGACAGGTCTCAGAGCAGGCGACAGGCATTGCCCACGCTGTCGGCTGAGGCGTCGAGGTCGTGGCTGTAAGGGGAGTCCCAGTCCCTCAGGAAAACAGCCTCCAGCTGGCTCCGCAGGCCGCCCTCGCCGTTCTGTGTCACCAGCAGCGAGGTGCCCGCCGTCTCTGTGAAGTAACTGCCAGACCAGTTGGAGGTTCCTACAGGGCAGGGGGCAGAGTCAGGGCCTGTGGCAGTGCCTGGACCCCCTCCCAGCCCCCGGCGGTGCTCGGACACTCACCGATGTAGGCGGCACGCTCGGTCACCATGTACTTGTTGTGGTTCACGCGGGCATACGGGATCCGGGCCTGCGCCTTGTCCGCAGGGACCACAAAGAGTTTCTGGGGGAGAGGGGAGAATGGAAAGCAGTGGGAGGTGCGGTGGGTTAGAGACGCCCCCGGGTGTGGGGTGGGGAATGGGGACAGGTCTGTAGGATTGGGGAATCCGTGAAAACCACAGGGCCAGAGCAGGGTCTGGAGGGGTGGCTTTCAGGCAACGCTGGCTGGGAGGCCCAATGACTTCATTTGCCACCGTTCCCTCTAGAGTGACTCCCAGAGGGGCTCCTCTAGAACGGCCCCGTAGGCCGCACCTCAGATGTCCCATTTTCCAGACAGCCTTCCGTCCCCTCAGGCTGGGGCAGGTGTTTCCTCTGGGCACTCCCATCCCACCCGCACCCTCCACCCTGCCCCCCCAAACCTGGGCCTCACGCACGGTCTCCCCGTCACCGCACGGTTCACTCTGGGGTGTCTGTCAGGTGAGCTCCACAAGTACTTTGTGCCCAGCACTGCCCAGCACAGGGGTTAGGAGTGGTCTGTGGCGGCGCTTACCACCTGGATGTCGGAGTGGGTGTGGTTGTCACGCAGGGCGGCCAGGGAGAGCAGGAAGGCTCGCATGGACGGCTCAGAGTGACCCCAGCAGCTGACCAGCAGGCGCACCTTGATGCCCCGCTCGTAGGCAGCCCGCCGCAGCCCATCATCGATGGCAGGCCAGAACCTTGGGGTGGGGGTGCAGGGCACAGGGTGGCGTTATCCACAAGCCTCACTCCTGGCTTGATGGAGCGAGGCCTGGGCCCTGCCTCAGCTCTGAGAGCCCCCAAACCCTAAGACCACTCATCTCTGACTCCCGGTCCTGTTCCTGCCTCCTTAAATACCACATCCTTTACTCCCTGATTCTGGCTCCCCTTCCTGCCCCCCCCCAAACCCGGCCTTTCCATCATCTTGTCTGCTGCTCCTACTACTTGCTCTGAGCCCCCTAACCCTGCTGCCCCAACCCTGAAAACTCAGCCCCCATTCCCCGAGCCCTCATCTGTCTCCAGCCCACGCTCCCTGCTTCCCACTCCAGAAATCCTGCTCCCCCTGCCTCTGGCCTCCAGTCCCCATCTCACCCCCCTAACTCCAATATTCTCATCCTTTTCTCTGACCCCTCTGCCCTTGTCTGGAGCACCCAGGCCCCTCTCCCTGTTACCTCTGTCTTCTCTGCCTCTCCCCATCGCTTCACCTCCATCTGTGCCCTTGCCTCGGCTCCACTGCCTGCTTTCTGGGCCCCTTCACTCCCTCTCCCACTCCAGCGGCTCCCTGTCCACCCACCCAGCAGTACCTGCGCGGGTGGGAGAACTCCATGGTGGGCAGGTAGTTCATGACTGCGATATAGATGAAACTCCGGGCATTGTCCACCACGCTGAGCAGAGCCTTCAAGTCTGGGGTGCGGCCACTCGGACACAGGGGTGGGGGCGCACTCTGGGGGCGAGGGGACAGGTAAGACGTGTGCCATGCCAGGGGTGCCATCACAATGGACCCGTGTACAGGCAGCTTGTCACTAGCCGGGTCCTGCGGCCTTGCTGAATCTGCAGCCTCCATGAAGGGGAAGGATGCTTATGACGTCCATTTCACGGGTGAGGAAGCTGAGCCGCAGAGAGGGTAAGTGACTGGCCTGAGTCACACAGCTGATAAACTGAGCCAGGATTTGAACCAGGCTGTCTGGTTCCAGAATTTATGCTCTAACCCAGTGGTTCAAGACAAAAGGTCCCCGATCCAGCACTAACAGCATCAACTGGGAACTTGTTAGAATTGCAAGTCTGTGGGCCTCACTACACATGGCATCCTGAATGAGGGTGCTGAGGTGGAGCCCAGGGATCTGGTGACATAGCATTCCCGGTGGTGCTCTCTCTCTCTTTTTTAATTGGTTTCAGAGAGGAAGGGAGAGGGAGAGAGAGATAGAAACATCAATGATGAGCTGCCTCCTGCACGCCCCCTTCTGGGGATTGAGCCCGCAGCCCAGGCATGTGCC
This sequence comes from Myotis lucifugus, assembly GCF_000147115.1. NCBI lineage: Eukaryota > Metazoa > Chordata > Mammalia > Chiroptera > Vespertilionidae > Myotis > Myotis lucifugus. The sequence continues at coordinate 2,608,904 of NW_005871233.1, read as the reverse complement.
TTGACCGGAATTGAACCTGGGACCCTTCAGTCCACAGGCCGATGCTCTACCCACTGAGCCAAACCGCTAGGGCACTCCCGCTGGTTCTGATGCACGCTCAGGTGTGAGGACCTCTGCTCTCATTGCTTTCACCCCTGACTCACTCACAGGCCCCCCTGAGGGCACCCCTCGTGTGCCCATGCCACACCAGGCCCTTTACCCAGCTCTCTCCAGCCTCAGGGCAGGTGAGCAAACTCAGGTTCTGAGAGGGGGAACCCTCAATCCCCTGTGGGAGACCACTGGAGTACAGGACCCCAGCATCCATACACCGTGTATGGCCCCCCCACAATGACTGGGCTTGGCCAGGTGACTTGTTTGGGGGGACTGACGGGGACAAGGTTGGCCACCCCAACTAGTGAAAATATCAATAGCTAAAAAGAGCAGTGCCTTGCCCTAGACCAGTGATGGCGAACCTATGACACGCGTGTCAGAGGTGACACGCAAACTCATTTTTTTGTTGATTTTTCTTTGTTAAATGGCATTTAAATATATAAAATAAATATCAAAAATATAAGTCTTTGTTTTACTATGGTTGCAAATATCAAAAAATTTCTATATGTGACACGGCACCAGAGTTAGGTTAGGGTTTTTCAAAATGCTGACACGCCGAGCTCAAAAGGTTCGCCATCACTGCCCTAGACAGTGTGGCTCAGTTGGTTGGAGATCATCTCATGCACTGAAGGGTCCCAGGTTTGATTCTGCTCAAGGGCACGTACCTCGGTTGCAGGCTCAATCCCTAGTGTACAGGAGGCAACCAATCGGTGTGTCTCTCTCACATCGATGTGTCTCTCTCTTTGTCTCTCCCTCTCCCTTCCACTCTCTCTAAAAAAAATCAATGGAAAAATATCCTTGTATGAGAATTAACAAAACAAACTCCACAACAGCAGTGCCTTGTCTAGAGTGCTCAGCATCTGCCACAGAGACAGCCGGCGCTGTCCACAGAACTGCAGCGATGGGAATGTTTCTGTACCTGCACTGTCCTGAGGTGGCTGCTTGCTCCATGTGGCCACTGAGCACTTGGAATGTGGCTAGTGTGACTGAGGAACCGAATTTTCAGCTGGATTTAGGGCTAATGGGGAGGTATAGCTGGGTCCATGTAAGCCCTAAGAGGTTGTAAACATTTTCTAGATAAATCTGAGGCCTAGTGAGGTTGGGATACAGCCCAGGCCCCTGACTAAGTAGATTGAGCAGGAGTGAGGGCTAGTGGTCCGGACCCCCTCCCCACCAATCCCTGGGCAGGGCTGGATGGAGGCCGTGTGTGAGGGCATGTGGCCAGGGTGTGAGAGGCCACTCTTCCTTCAGACTCACCGCCAGGTAGGCCAGAGCAGGGGTCCCGTTGAGGCAGATCTCCATTGGTGTCTTTTGATTGTAGAGGGTGTCATAGGACTGGGGCCAGGTTGACGGGATGGAGCTGCCCTCCTGGCCCAGGTACCAGTAGGCCTCGAAGATCTTGGTCAGGTCTTGGGCTAGACAACTGCAGTTGTACATGACCACGCCCAGCTCCTTGACCTGTGGGAGGGAAATGCTGGGCCTGGGGTAGTGGCCTTCCCATGCCCCCTCAAAATCCCCATTCCTTCCCATGCCCCTCAAAATCCCCTCTCCCTTCTTTTTTTTTTAAACATATATATATTTTTTTATTGATTTCAGAGGGGAAGGGAGAGGGAGAGAGAGAGACAGAAACACCAATGATGAGAGAGAATCATTGATTGGCTGCCTCCTGCACACCCACACTAGGGATTAAGCCCACAACCCAGACACATGCCCTGACCAGGAATTGAACCATGACATCCTGGTTCATAGGTCGATGCTCAACCACTGAGCCACGCCAGCTGGGCTCTCTCCCTTCTTTTTGCCCCTCAGCTCCCCCTCACCCCCAGACCTCCATCTAAAGCCCTGGAATGGGCATGAACTTGATTCAAGACTAATATCTTTAGTCAAATTTTTATGAAAATCAATGTCACTCCAAAGCTCCAGGTTTCCTGAACCGTTGCATATGCTGTCACTTCTACCCTCCAATGAGGGAGCTCCTGCTTATTCTTAGGTTTCAGCTGACAGTTTCCTCCTCCAGGAAGCCTCCCCTGACTGCCCAGACTGCTTCAGGCATTCCTCTGGGCTCTCACGGCCCCTTGGGTTTCCCTCATCACTCTCTCTGGTGGCAAACCCATCTCCCCATTAGACTGGGAGGAAAGACAGCAGGGATGTCTCAGCCACAGCTGTATGTTCAGCATCTCCCCAAGGAGTTGGTGAGATTAGGGGCTGAGCAAATGATCACTGCCTGAGCTATGCCCTCTATCCTGTCTTGTGCTGGTTCCTACAGATCCTTCAGTTATCAGATTAGTTATTTCCTCCTCTGAGAGCCCTTCTGATACCCCAGTTTGGGGCCCCCTTCCTGGCTCAGACCTCTCTGCTTGTGCTTCCCCCATCCCAGCCTTGACTCCTCTGGGCTGACACTACCTGGTGACTGGCCTGTCTCCGCACTGGGTAGTCCATCTGCTACCTCCGTGTTCCCAGCGTTACCCAGAGCAGAGCTGGGCTTAGAGGAGGCATCAGAGAATGAATAATGAAGCCCAAATGGGTGGACTGGGCCTTGAATGCCCTGGAGAGGGCCTGGCCGCTGTCACTGGGGACCAGAGGAAGCCCCAAGCTCCCATGACAGGTGGAGGGCAGTAGAGGGCTGGATTTGGGGACTTTCCTGGTAGAAAGTGGGAAGGAAGCCATTGAGGACTGGAGAGAGAACTCTGGGATTGAAGAGGGTGTCATTGGAGGCTGGGCACCTGTGGAGCGGGGAGTGGTCTGGAAAGGCGGGTGGGCAGGGTGCAGGCAGACCTGGGTGAGGGAGCGCCAGTCCATGTTGGCACTGCCGATGTAGAAGTGGGTCTGGTCCACCACCCAGAACTTGGTGTGCAGGACGCCATGGGTCAGCTTCTGCATGTCCACCATGCGGACCTGGGCACCTGCAACCGACAGGAGTGGGGGTCAGGGGCTGGCTTGGACAGCCCAGCCCAGCCTGCACCCAGCTGCCCACAACTCACCGCTCTGCAGCAGGGCCTGCAGGTCCGCCTGGGGCTGGGGCCCGCTGGGCTTGCTCACAGCGATGCGAACCTTCACACCTCGAGGTGCCAGGGTCTGGAGCTGCCGGAGGACTTCCTCACCCTTGGGAGGGGGGGGGATGGGGAGGAGCAGAGCCTCTGAGGGGCTGGCCCAGCCAGCTCTCCAGCCCCACACAGCACCTCATGGGCTTGTTTTGATACTGGGCTTCCAGATGAGATCAGGAGTGAGCAGGCTTTACATTAGCCAGTATGCCCAGGGATGGCTTTACAGGTTAGGATATTAAAACCTTTACTTGTTTTAATAACTGGCCGCTCTGAGCTTCGTCAGGGCCTCCCTGCCACTCCCGTGCCATTCCAGGGACCTTCCCAAGATCCTCCCTTGGAAGTGTCAATGCCTGGTACCATAGGGGCCTCCAGGCACTTTACAGGATACTGGGGGTTTGGCTTAGGCTGGGGGCCTGGGAAGGTACAGGTGAGGCTTGGTGATGCCAATAACAGTAATAGTAACAGCCCACGATTCCCTGGTTCCTACTTGAGAGGGGCCTGTTCTAAGCCCCTTCACGTCTGAACTCACTGAATTCTCACCACTCTCACCGAGGGGGCAAGTCTGAGTACCATCCCGAGGAAGCAGCAGATGAGGAAGCAGCGCCGGAGGATTCAGTGGTGAAGCAGGACTCGAACCCAGGCTGTCTGCCCCCCAGGCCTGTGCTTGCGCTTTGAACCACTCCAGTGGGAGCAGCAAGGAGTGCGAGTACCTATCATTTCTAACTTTTGTAATTTTTTTCAGGTAGTGCTTAAGGAGCCCCACAGTGTAAATAAATTTTAAGCCCATTTCTCACAGAAAGAGGCAGCAGAAAGAGAAAAAAAAAGGGAAACTTCTGTGATTTTCAACGAAGGGGTGATCCACCTAGACTGCTCCTTCCCAAACCTTGAAGCTTTATGGTTTTTAAGTTTGTCTGCAGACCACAAGAATATACTGATAACAAATGCTTATAAAGGGCTGACTGTGTCGGGCACCACGCTATAATGTGCATGATTAGCCGGTTCCATCCTCCTAAGGGGTGGGTGCTATGCATTGGCCCCATTCCACAGGTGAGGAAACTGAAGCCTGAGAGTGGCAGTGACCTGCCCAAGGGAAGCGGCAGCCTGGCTAGAGGCTGGGCTGCTTCTCACTCGGCTCTTCCATTTCTTGGGGTGACAGGGTCGGGGCAGCTTGTGAGTGGCATCTGCCAGCCTACTCCCTCGTAACCAAACCCACACCCGACATTCAGAGGCCGACAGAGGACGGTGACAAACACCCCCGGTCCAGAGGGCCATGTGAAGACAGTTGCTTCCAAACACCTGTGTCCAACCCGTGGAATGAGACATGCCTACCTGTCTCCTGGGCTGCAGGAAAAACCCTTGCACCCCCACTCCTAATGCCTCCCACTGCCCCCTTGCTTCCCACCAGGGCCCGGGTTGCCAGGTACCTGCTGTGCAGAGGGCTCCTGAGTGTGGGTATCATTGTTGGTGAGGGTCCAGTAGAAGGAGGCGATGTCCAGGCTGCTGTGGGCCCGGGCAAGCAGGCCCAGCCAAGCCTGGCTGGTGGAGGGGTGGCTAGTGGAAGCCTCAGGGAAGTCCAGGCCCTCGGGGATACTCTCCACCAGCACTGCTCTGCAGGACGGGGGAGGCGGCTGGTATCAGGCATAGCAGACCCCCAGCTCACCTGTCTGCCCACCCAGGATGGAAGACTGTGTATTGTGCGTGCCTGTAGTCATGATTCTCTGAATTCATGCCTTTGTCTACCTGGAGGTGTGAAAGGAAGGTGTGCATGTGGACGTCCGTGTGGATGCCTGTCACAGATGTGGACAGATGATGCAGTGTGTGTCTGTGTGTGCCTGTCTCTTCACAGACCTGGACAGAAGATGATGCTGTGGCTGCCATGGGAACAGTGTCAGGGGACGGGGGTGGGCACGGAGGGAAGAGCCCGTGGTGCACTTGGGAGTCTGCAACCACCTCACAGTCATGGGCACTGGGTGATGCTGACGGCAGGCCCTTCCTGGTGTGTCTAAGCGTCCCTCGCTTGTCAGGGCTCTTCCCCCACCATCCAGGCTCTCTACTTCCCCACTTACTCGCAGGGGTCATAGCAGGGTGCTGGGGGCTGGTTGGCTCCAAAGAGATGCAAGTCGCTGTATTCCCATAAGAACAGCTGAGTCATCAGGGCACCGAAACCCACAACAGCCAGGATGAGAACCAGCAGGACCCAGCGGGCTTTCTGTGGGAAGAGGCGGTCAGCCAGCCCAGGGGGCCCAGCCCGGCCCATGCCTGAGACAGACCAGGGTGGCCGCGGGCTCCTACCTTCTCAGCAGCCTTCCATGCCTCGATCTCATTCATGGGCAGCTCACCGACGGACTCCTCAGTAGGCAACTTCAGCTGAGGAACAACAAGGTGGTTTGGGGGTGACACGGGGGCCCCTACTCTCCACTGTACCCAGTCCCTCCCCACTGGGGCCCCATCCACCTACCTCCTGATACATCAGTTTAGGCTTCATCTTGCCAGGCAGCCGGGGGCACGCAGAGTGCAGGTAGGAAAGTGGGTGTATCAGGGTCTCCAAACTGTGGGAACAAAAGCTGGCACTGTGTGGGGGTGCTCTGGGCTTTTGGCTGACACCACACAAGGCGGATGAGTCTTGGGGCTCACGGGATCCACTGGGTTCTGTCCATGATCACGGGGGTCAATGGCACGGAGCCCGCCAGCCCAAAAGGAGGAAGCAGACCGCTGGTCAGCAGGGATTTCGAAATCCCTCAAGCTCTAACGCCTCTGCTCTCTTCCCAACGACAGGCGGTAGCCGCCCTTTCAGTGCCCGCTCTGCAACCCACCAGCACCTTGCCTTCTCTGAGCGCTAAGCGACATTCCCAGAGAGACAGCTTCGGATGGGGTCAGCCCGGCGGAGCCCCAAACCTCTGTGCCTGGCTTTCCTAGCCAGGGGGCATTTTCCAGGTGCCTCCTCCGTTCTGACCCCCAGGTACCCACCAGCCAGCTCAGGCCGGGAGCCCAGGACCATCCTGGGCCTCCCGCCAGCCCCCAGCCCATCCCCCCAGCCCGCCTCCCCTCCCCTACCCCGGAGGGGCCTCGGCTTCGGTCGGCAAGCTGCAGCTGCTACTCTGCGGGGCCCCAGCTTCTGCCCCAACAGGCTGAACTGGGGCGAGTGGAAGGCGGGGGCGGGGACCGAGGAGGCTCCGCCTCTGCAGCAGGGAGTCTGCGCAGGGACCAGGCGGGCCGGGCCCCCAGGTAGGTTCCGCCTACCTGGCCTGGCGGGGAGAGTACATGGCCGGGGCACGGACTTTGCTGCACCCGACCCCAGAGCCACCCGTACAAGGCAGGGAAGCCACAGGTAAAGAAAAAGGACCCCCGCGTCCCCGCCGGGGGCTGGGCTGGTTAGAACCTCCTGCCGCCCAGCGAAGAGGCTGCGGTCTGATCCCGTAGGGGGCGCTGTGGAGGCGGCCGAGGGATGTTTCTCCGTCTCTAGAATCGGTGAGAAACGTACTCCCGGGTGAGAATTTTAAAAAGACACCGCCCCCACCCCCCATCTTTTCTCTCTACAAACCTTGTGAAGTTTCGTACCACGGGCATGCATTGCCTAATCAAACATAAATACATAAGATAATGTTTTAAAAACTTATAAAATGGAGACATCAAAGTTGAGTGACAGCTCACGCTCTGCGTGTGAAGAGCAGGGCGGGGAAAGGAGACGGTGGGTTTTCTGTTGGAGTCTATTTTACTTGATTTATCATTTTTTAAAAAGCCAACTGATAAGGATTTTTAAAAATTTTGTTTCTGAATCCAGGCTCTGGCTCGCGGATAGGCTGGGTTTCCCACCCCTCAGTCTCCTATCTCCCAAGGAGGATTAAGGCCATCACTGCAGATATAAATTGGAGAACCCTTCCCCACCCACTTCTGTCAGTGAAAGGGGGGCAGGACCCGCTCCCCCCCAGCCAGGCAGGAAGTTAACAGATAAATGCAGAAAAGTATATTTTTGAGAAGAGCGTCAGAAGTGGTTGCTTTGAGAGCGGGACTTGGGGGTGGGTTAGAATTGCATTTTAATATATTTGTATTTTCAGGATCCCAGGTTGGGGAAGTAGGGCTCGGCTAGACCCATCCTCTCATTGCAGGGAGACCAATGGAGACGGGGCAAATGGATCCAGCAAGAACTGGCGACAGACCACGGTATTCTGAGATTACAGAGCAGAAGATAGCAAGGAGACAACAGTCTTAGAGGTGGTTGGTAGCAGGGTTTCAGGGTGGGGGAAGGAGGTATGGGGCAGGAAACAACTTAGGCCTTGTTTTTTTGTTAACCCTCGCCTGAGGATATTTTTTCCATTGCTTTTCAGAGAGAGTGGAGGGGAGGGAGGAAGTGGGAAAAACATTGATGTGGGAGACACATGGACTGGTTGCCTCTTGCATGAGCCCCCATCAGGGGCTGGGAGCGAACCCACAAACCAGGTAGGAGCCCTTGACCCTGAATCTGAACCCATGACCCTTTGGTCCCTTGGCTGACACTCTAACCACTGAGCACACCAGCCAGGACTTGCCGGTTATTTATTTGCAAAGGCCTGGGTGAGAAATGTTGTATTAAGATTAAGGGGTTGGAACAGCAGATGTGAAGTTAGGAAAGCTGAGATGAACAAGGGCAAAACTGAGGGAGCAGTGAGGCTTGGAGAGGTGAGGGGCAGGACTGAACACACTGAGCCTGGGGAACCGGGACGCCGCTAATAAATCGAAAACAGGAAGAAAATAGAGGGAGTTCACTGAAACGGTTAGTGACCTTCTGGCTTTCAAATTCTACTAGTATAGTGATTACAGGGACTGTAATGAGGGGTTTGGTTGTAACTTCTGTTGTACTTTCATCAAAGCAAAACACTAGTACTGGAGAAGTGGGTTCCATATATGAGGATTCATATATGAGCCTCCACACTTATGTGACCGTATGACCTTGAAAAATGACAATGCAACTGTGCCTTAGTTTCTCCATCTGCAAAATGGGCATGGTAACAATAGCACTTTTCATAAGGTTGTTCATGAATTTTACACATATTTATTGAGTACCTGTGTACTTGGTATTGTTTTAGGCTCTGGGGATAATGCTGTGATCAAAACAGACATGAGGAAAGACAGACAAAAAGCAAAATCAGTAAATTATATGTAAATTATAGTAATAAGAACTACAGAGAATCAGGAAAGAGGGATGGGGTAAGGGTGGGGGTGGGGTTGTTTGCAATTTTAATTAAGTCGGAGAAGGCCTCCCGGGAGAAGGAGCTACCTGGACTTCCTTGGGGAAGTGTTCCAAGCAGAGGGAAGGCCAGTGCGTCTGTAGCACAGTAGGCACGCAGGAGAGGGAGACATGAGTCTGGGAGGTGACAGGAGCAGGCCATACAGGGTTACCTGGACCATGGTGAAGAGAGGGCCTGAGCAGAGGAGGGTCCTGCCTTCGGTGTTGTAGTGGGTTGAATTGTGGCCTCAAAAAAGATATATCTGATGTGGCATTACCCCTGGAACTTGAGAATGTGACATCTACAAAGGGTCCTTACAGAGAACAGACTGACGGTTGCCAGAGGGGAGGTGAAAAGGTGAAGGGATTATGAAGTACAAATTGGGCCCTGGCCAGTGTGGCTGATTAGTGGCAGTCTGTGCACAGAAGTGTCTCTCTCACATCGATGTTTCTCTCTCTCCCCCTCCCTCCCTTCCACTCTCTCTAAAAATCAATGGGAAAAATATCCTCCAGTGAGGATTAACAAACAAACAAAAAGAAGTACAAATTGGTAGTAACAGAATAGTCACAGGATGTAAAGTGCAGCATAGGGAAGATAGTAATATTGTAATAACTATGCAAGGTGCCAGGTGGGTACTGGAAATATCAGGGGAACACGTGATCAAGTATATGGTTGTCTAACCACTATGCTGTACACCTGAAACTAACACAAAATAATATTAAATGTAAACTGTGATTGAAAAATAAAATTTAAATTAAAAGAAAAAAAAGTCTTTGCAGATCTAATCGAATAAAGGATTATCTGGGTGGGCCCAAGTGTCTCTGAGAGACAGAAGAGATTGGAGTGATGTAGCCGTAAACCCAGATATGCCTTGAGCCACCAGATTCTGGGAGAGCCAGGGAACAGAATCTCCCCTAGAGCCTCTGGGGGGTGGGGGGGCCATGGCCTCGCTAACACTTTCATTTTGGAGTTCTAGCCTCCAGAATTGTGAGAAGAAACTTCTGTTGTTTTAAACCACCCCGATTGTGGTAACTTGTTACAGCCACATGGACAACTGGTGTGATTTGCAGGTTCCCCCTGGCTGTGTGGTGAGCAGACTTGGGGAAGGGGGTACAGGAGCTGGAGCAGGGAGGCCAGGGTGGAGTCAAGGTGGACAGGACCAGGGTGGGGGCAGCCACTAGAAGATTGGATGGAGTCTGGTTACATTTTAAAGGTGGAGCTGATGGGATCTCTAGTCCAATTGGATGCAGAATCCAGGTAAAGGACGGAGTTGAGGATGACTCCAGGGGTTTGGGCCTGAGCAACTCAAGGATGGAGATGCCAGTAGCTGAGCTAGGGAAGATTAAGGAGGAGCAAATTTGAGGAAAAGAGCAGGAATAAAGAATGAATGGCCCTAGCTGGTTTGGCTCAGTGGATAGAGCATCAGCCTGCGGACTTAAGGGTCCCAGGTTGGATTCCAGTCAAGGGCACATGCCCAGTTGCGGGCTTGATCCCCAGTATGGGGTGTGCAGGAGGCAGCCAATCAATGAGTCTCATCATTGATGTTTCTATCTCTCTCTCCCTTCCTCTCTGAAATCAATAAAAATATATTAAAAAACAACTATCCAGGTGGATCCTTCAAACTAAAGGATTAATACATATCAAGCGTACAGAATGGGCATGTAAGAGGTTCTGAATAAATGTGATGTGTCAAGTCTAACAGCCAAAAAAAAAAAAAAAAGAAAGAAAAAAGGCATCATTACTATCCCCAACTCCAGCCAAGGTGGTTGCAGTTCAGTTGCTATTTAATTTTTAAAATGCACATAGGACGTCTATGGAAATTAAAAGATGAGGCTCAGGCTCCTAGCTGGAGTGCCCTCCCCCCACATTCTAGTCTTCAGAAAAGGACTGTGAGTTCAGCTGGAGAAGTATCCGGCGCTCCCACCCCAGGTCCCAGGGGAGCAGGCAGGATGAACTGAAGGGCTGGAGCAGCAGGGCTCCGAGCCAGGCTGGCAGGTGCTGGCACTGTCCCCAGCTGGTCTCCTGGGTTCCCAGGTTCCTAGAAGCCCCCGCGGGGCTCCAGGGCAATGACCAGGCTGGTCCTTACGCTCCCCTTCCTTGCACCTCTCCCGCCCATGGAATGTCCTGTCCCCTTGACCTGTGCCCTCCCTGCTTGTGTGACACCACAGACCGCAGGAAAGGAGGAAGCAAAACCCACAAGGCTTTCGAGACACATTGGTACGGCTCCCCGAACACTCCACTCCTGGGTGAGGGGGTGGGGTTGGGAAGATTTGATCCCTCCTCCACAGCTTTGGGTTGGAGAGTCCAGGGTTCAAATCCCACACTGTCACTTCCTTCGGGAGTCACCTCAGGCTGGGGGCTTTACTTCTCTGAGCCCTGCTGGCCTCATCTATAAAATGGGATCATCTTACAGTTTAGACACTGTCTGGGGCACAGTGGCTGGGGGATCTCCAAATGGTATATGGGGGTGGGTCTCAAAGTCCCAGAGCCCCGCATCCAGGTCTCAGCTCTGTGTGTCACTGGGAAAAGAGGCTCCCTTCTCTGAGCCTTACTTTCATTCTCAGACGGTGGGCGACTTATATACCAACCTCACATTTGCTGGGAAGTCAATGAATCCATCCACGGCAGGCAGGTAGCACAGCACACTTCCGATACAAGCTGGCTGGTGAGAACTGTATGTCCCCTAATTGATCACAGATAATCTTGTGTGTCCCCTGAAAAACGAAGTCT
>NW_005871233.1:2596469-2597639 GCF_000147115.1 Myotis lucifugus | reverse complement strand
TTCTTAGCTGTCTCTCTAGTCCTTGTGACACTTGTTTTATATACAGTGATAATCAGCTTGTGTTCTAAGCCCAGAACAGGTGGAGCAGGAGCAGGTCATGGCTTTTCAACGTGAGAGTAAAATTCAAGGTTGATTCAAGCCATCTGAGTGCAAAGGAGGGTGGGGGCCGCTTAGCTGCTGAAGCACACGTGAAGCACCGGACAGGCCACACGCCAGGAAACACCCACAAACCCATGGACCTCCCATGTGGCTCAAACTGAAATGTTCTCGTGTTTAAAGGAGCCAATTTTCCCTTGATCATGCAGGCCTCTTTGGACTGAACAATCAACTGTCTGTGGTTAAGTCTACAGAAAACAAAACAGAGCATTGGTTTTGTAAACTTTTTTGTTTTTGTTTTTAGCAGTAGAATCTTTATTTCAAAAGACTCCTCCCTAGAAGGTGCCTCGCCTGAAAAACAATTAAATAGGTCAAAATAAAACCAATAAAACCCATCATGAATGGTGAATACTTCTGATTTGGAATTCAAAGTCTAAGCTGTCCCCTCCCTGTTCAAAACCCCTCTGTGGGTTCCCACTGCCTTCAGGACAAAGTGCCATGCCCTCTAGGGACCCCACCATTGCAGATCCAGGTTCCCCTCTGACACCAAAGCCACCTCCAACTCTCACCTCCTCCCTGAACTCCAGTCTGGAAGTCTCATGGCCTTCTAGATACCTCCCTCAAGGTGTCCCCAACCCCCTTACACCGCTATGTCCCCAACTCTCCTTAGCATCTCTCCCAAATCTGCTCCTCCTCTGGGCCCCCATTTCAAGGACAGCCGTCCTACCCATCCTTCAGGTCTCACCCTGTGTGCCAGCTCCTCCAGAAATCCCTCCCTGACTCCGAGGGAGCCCCCGGCTTCATCCTAGACCCCCCATGTGTCTCCTTGGCCTCCTGAGGGTCTCTCCCACCCACCCCTAATCTCTCTCACCCCCTCCCTTATCTCTCCCATGGCTTCAACCTGGACTCTCTGGCCACCTCCTTTCCAGCCTTCACTCAACCCTTTCCAATCCCCTCAGAGTTTGACTTGCCTTTCCATCCCCACTCAAACTCCCCGTGGCCCCAGTGTCCTCACTGTGGATCTGAGTCTGAACGATCTTTCCGAATAACTTACTCTCCCCGTCCTTGATGACC
>NW_005871233.1:2587588-2594425 GCF_000147115.1 Myotis lucifugus | reverse complement strand
CTGCCTCATCTCTCTGTATCCTCAATTCTAGAAGTCAAGGGAGGTCTGGGTCTAAGCTTCCTCTAGTCTCCCCCCTGCCCTCCCCTCACACCACTATACCAGCTAAATGCTCTCATTTTTTTGGGTAAAGATCACTCAGTCCAACAAGGTGAAGAGATAAGGATTAACTATTTACATGAGCAAGATTCGTGATGGCTGATGGGCCACCCCCTCAAGTGTGGTGCTGTGGCAGATGTGAGGACAATGTGGAGATCGTGATGTGGGATGGCTGCCATGGCAGGAGGGTATCTGCATGGTATACGGTGTGTGACTGACACCATCGCAATGATGAAGAGGTGGGGGCAGGGAGAGAGCAACAATGAGGAGGTGATGAAGGTGATTGGACGAGGGTGAGAGTGACATGGTTACTAACAATATTAGCCCAAATCACCATGTCAAGCTGGACATAACACAAGAATAAACTGGCAGAATCCTCCCAATCACCCCTGATATAGGTGTCCTGTGTGCATTTCATAGAGGAGGAAGCTTGGATTGCAAAGGTGTGACTAGTAGCCAAGGTTACCCAGAAGTTTAGTGGGGGAGCTGGATTCTGGCTCTACCCCGCATGGTGGTGAGTATGCGACACGGGCAAATGCTGGAGATGTGGAGGGAAGAACCCTGTAAGGCAGCGTGGCTCCTTAAGGGGAAAACCAGAAGCATGAGGCATGGACGGTGACAGCTAGAGGAGCAAACGTGACATGGGAGAGATGGTGACACAGGGGCGAGGATAACACAGGGGAACATGAACGCGATTTAAGGTGAGGGTGACAGGAGACGTGCGAAGGTGACACGGGTGTATGATGACAGTTTAGCTGGCGACATAAGAAGCCGATGGCGACTACAAGGGGCAACTGTGAGCTATGATGGCAATGGGCGCTTAAAGGGGACAGCGAGTTAGGGGGTTGATGGCGACAGAAGGAAGGTGATAGTGAAAGAGGGGGAATGGTGACAATTTAAGCGGGATGCGACATAAGGGGAGGAATGGCGATATAAAAGGACCGAGAACAACATAAGGGTAGAGACGCATTACCGACACGAGGTGACAACACAAGGAGGGCAGCGGAGGCGCCGCGCCCCCAGATCGCACAGTACCTGCACTGCCCGCTCCCACTCCAGCACCCAGCCGGGCACGAACCCTCGGTATTGGAGCTGGGCCCTACACCCCCGCTGTGCGCAGGCGCACTCTGGCTGGAATGCGGGTCAGCGTGGGCCTCGCTTGTGCGTTTCTGATTGGCCGCGCTCCTCGCTACTGCAGGGCGGGGGGAAGTGCCTTGGAGACTGTGAGTGATCACGTGACGGCTGCCGCCTTACTCTCGTTGGTGGCGGCCCTGGCGGCTAGAGCGGCCGCGGGCGGGTCAATCTCGCTTCCGGCGGCGGGAGCGGTGCTTTCGGGATGGACCTCCGGGCCAGGGGAGGGGGGAGTCTGACAGTTGGTTCCGCCCGGAGGGGCGGGCGGGCGGCGCGAGTGGGCGCGGGCCCGGAGGGCCAGGTGAGGCGTGGGCTGGGAGAGGTGGGATTGGGCAGGAAACGGTGGGGATGGATGGCATCCAGGCTCACTGGCGCTGCGTTGCGGTCCTGGATAAACGACTTTTTTCTTTGAACCTCAGTTTCCTCCTCTGTAGACTGGGGGTCAGTATCTGACTATAGCTTCCTCCTTCTGGTTTGGAATGAGAAGTCAGCTCGCGCTTGGCGGAGCCCCTCGCTCTGCGCCTGGCACTGTGCTCACTCGTTAATATACTCTTATTGTTAGTTGTGATGATGATGTTTGTGCTTGGCGGGGAAGATCTGGATGTGGGAACGTGGAAGATTGTTGGACTTGGAAGCCAACAGATTTCAGTTCAAGTCTCAGCTCCCCTAGCAGTGGGCCTGTGCCTTCGCCTCTCTGCGCCTTATTTCTGCAGTGAGGACTAGCAGTCCGAATATCATAGGGTCCTTGTGAGGATGCTGACGAAACGTGCGTGTAAAGCTCCTAGCACAGGGCCTGGGACAGTATTGAGTAGAACTCGCTAGACTCATAATAATGATTTTGAGTCATTGTTGTTGCTGGGACTTCCAAGGCAGTAAAAGGAGGGAGGAAGCTCAAAGACAGCAACAGGAACAACCTGGAATCTGGAGTCAGGGAAATCGACATCCTGCCACTTACAAATATTCCAAATCCCACGATTTTTCTTTTTCTTTGAAACTACTGATGCATTTTCCTCCAGTCAGTTAACTTGAGAGAAGGAAAAGTGGCCTGGCTGGCCATGAGAAAGGAACTCTTCACTTGAAATACAATGGAAACAGAACAGTCCATTAAATTGAGTGTGATTCCATATTGTCAGGTACATGGAACTCATCAAGTTACCTAATACTCGGTTCCCAGCTCACACTTTGCATAGGACTAGTATAAGTCAGTGACTGTCCTTTCCTTTTCCTAGCTCACTGAAGATTTATTTATTTTATTTAATGCACACAGATCTCCTGCCGAGCATTGTTCTAAGTCAGTGGTTCTCAACCTTGGCTGCACATTAGAATCACCTGGGAATCTTTTTAAAATCCTGATTTCTGGGCCTCATCCTCCGGAAATTCTGTTTCTTTGTTACTAATGTTGTGGCCCCACCACATAACAAAGAAACAGAATTTCTGGAGGATGGGGCCCAGAAAATAGGATTTATTTAAAATTAAATCTTTATTGTTCAGATTATTACAGTTGTTCCTCTCCCTCCCCCCCATAGCTCTCCTCCACCCAGTTCCCACCCCACCCTCTGCCCTTACCCCTCCCACTGTCCTCATCCATAGGTGTACGATTTTCGTCCAGTCTCTTCCTGCATCCCCCACACCCCTTTCCCCCAAGAATAGTCAGTCCACTCCCTTTCTATGCCCCTGATTCTATTATATTCACCCGTTTACTCTGTTTCATCAGATTTTTTATTCACTTGATTTTTAGATTCACTTGTTGATAGATATGTATTTGCTGTTCATAATTTTTATCTTTACCTTTTTCTTTTTCCTCTTCTTAAAGAATACCTTTCAGCATTTCATATAATGCTGGTTTGGTGGTGATGAACTCCTTTAGCTTTTCCTTATCTGTGAAGCTCTTTATCTGACCTTCAATTCTGAATGATAGCTTTGCTGGATAAAGTAATCTTGGTTGTAGGTTCTTGCTATTCATCACTTTGAATATTTCTTGCCACTCTCTTCTGGCCTGCATAGTTTCTGTTGAGAAATCAGCTGACAGTCATATGGGTACTCCCTTGTAGGTAACTGACTTTTTTTCTCTTGCTGCTTTTAAGATTCTCTCTTTGTCTTTTGCTCTTGGCATTTTAATTATGATGTGTCTTGGTGTGGTCCTCTTTGGATTCCTTTTGTTTGGGGTTCTTTGCGCTTCCTGGACTTATAAGTCTATTTCTTTCACCAAGTAGGGGAAGTTTTCTGTCATTATTTCTTCAAATAGGTTTTCAATATATTGCTCTCTCTCTTCTTCTGGCACCCCTATAATTCGGATGTTGGTACGCTTGAAGCTGTCCCAGAGGCTCCTTACACTATCTTCATATTTTTGGATTCTTTTTTCTTTTTGCTTTTCCGGTTGGGTATTTTTTGTTTCTTTGTATTTCAAGTCTTTGACTTGATTCTTGGGATCCTCTTGTCTGCTGTTGGATCTCTGTATATTATTCTTTATTTCAGTCAGTGTATGCTTAATTTCTAGTTGGTCTTTTTTCATATCCTCGAGGGTCTCACTAAATTTATCGGCAGTTTCCAGAAAATTCTTGAAAAACCTTATAACCGTGGTTTTGAACTCTATATCCAGTAGTTTGCTTTCCTCCATTTCTGTCATTTGTGACCTGTTTCTTTGTCTCCGCATTTTTTACGCTTCCCTGTGTTGATAGAGTGGCTTTGTGTGCTAGGTGTCCTATAGGGCCCAGTGGCTCAGCCTCCCCAATTACCTGAGGTGGACACTCTTGGTGCACCCCTTTGTGGGCTTTATGCACAGTCTTGTTGTAGTCTTGTTGTAGTCAAGCCTTGATTGTTGTCGGTATCACTGGGAGGAATTGACCTCCAGGCCAATTGGCTGTGAGAATCACCTGTGTCTGCAGTGGGAGAACTTCTGTGCTGAAGACACCGTTTTGGGGCAAGACTTGCTTCAGTGGGGCTTTGGTGCTCACTGAGTCTGCCCCCTGAGTGTGTCCCTTATGGATCTGAGGAGTTGTAATCTGGGTGGTCCCACTCTGACCACTGGGTATACTGGCTCTTGGATCTAAGGAGGTGCTAATTTAGCCTCTGCCTGAGGCTACCCAGCAGGAGCTACCAAGAGATCTGCAGATTCCCCTTCCTTTTTGGGGGTTTGGAGGTGCCCAGATGAGGCCCAGCTGTGAAGCAATGCAAGCTGCTGTGGGGCCTTGGAAGTTCTGGGTCTGTCTGGCCCAGCTGCAATTTGTTAGGTATTTTTCAGATTGCAAAGGGCCAGGGCATTCATATGCAAAAGCCTCTGCCACAGCCTGGGTGGGGCGGAGCAAACAGCTATGGCTGATCCTCAGCCCTGCCCTAAGGGGCCCCGCGTCTCAGTGTCCCGGTAATTGCTGCAAGCACCTCTGAGGGAAAGCCGCCCTCAAGTTCTGAGTTCTGCCTGCTGCCAGACAGTCCAGTTTCTCCCCGTATGAGTCCTGGGTCCCCAGAGACTTCCCGGAACCGGAGTTCAGAGCAGTCGGGAGCTTGTGACTCCCTCCCAATTCAAAAAGACAGCCGCATCCTCAGGTACCAGCCCCTTTCTGTGCGCGCTCAAGCCTCCGTATCTCTGCACTTTACTTCCGCAGCTCCTCTGAGTCTCAGTGTGCTTTTCTCTTTCCTTCTAGTTGTAGAATTTCCACTCAGCCAGCCCTCCTGTAGTTCTGGATGATGTCTGTTTTGTCTTTTTGTTGTATTTTTGAATTTGTTGTGGGAGGCAGCAATTTCCGGTGTTTACCTATGCTGCCATCTTGGTTTCTCTCTGAACTCATTTACTCTTAAGAATAGATACTCTTATCATTCTTATTTTATAACCAAGGGAAGTGAAATCCAGAAAGGTTGCCCCGCCTGCGTGGCTCCGGCACCGGTGTGGCTCAGTGGTTGAGCGTCAACCCATGAACCAGGGGGTCACAGTTCAATTCCTGGTCAGGGCATATGCCTGGGTTGTGGGCTTGATCCCCAGTGTGGGGCGTGCGGGAGGCAGCTGATTAATGATTCTCTCTCATCATTGATGTTTCTTTAAAAAAAATATATATATATGTTTATTTATTGATTGATTGATTGATTTCAGAGGGGAAGAGAGAGGGAGAGAGAGATAGCAACAACCTGGGCATATACTCTGACCGGGAATCTTGGTTCATAGGTTGACGCTTGAGTGATGCCGGCTGTGCTCATCATATCTCTCCCTTTCCCTTCCTTTCTGAAATCAATTTAAAAAAAAGAAAGAAAGAAAATTTAAGCCCCAGAGTCAGGGTTAGGAAGTGGTAAATTAAGATTTGTATCCACGCCTTGTAAGGGCTTAGCACAGGTTATCTAGTATATGGCAATTACTTGAGTTTGGGGAGTGGTCATTTTTCCATTATTATTAATGTTATAATTTTCACCATTCAGAGAGTCAGCGCTGGAGATGGGCTTTTAATGGTGGAGAGAGGAAACTGAGTCCAGCAGGGAATTCTGCAGCTGTAGGAGAATACCAGTACTTAAAGGCTTCTGGTAAGCGTTAACTGAAACCTTGCAAAGACAGATCACAGTGCCTGCTCATAGTAATCCCTTGACCAGCATTATCATAGCCATTGGACTGACTTGGGTTCAAGTCCTGGCCCTGTAGTTACTTATTGTGTGACCTTGGAGCTGCCATTCTCCTCTGTAACATGGGGATCGTTTTTACTTTCTTCCCCTGTGGTTGTGAGGAATCACTGAGATATGTATATACTCAGTCCCTAGCAAGTGAACATTCAGTAGGAGCTACTGCATGGGCACTGGAATCAGGGAGAACTTGTTTTTGAATCCCAGTAAAGCCATTTGCTAGATGTGGCATTTGGCAAATGACTGCACTTCAATGAGTTGGTTTCTTTCATTGATTAAAAGGGGTCTGATGCTAGTCCTCACTCATGAGGAGGTTGTGAGGCCTCAGCATGATGCCTGGCTCTGGTCCTGGTATATAAATGTTTTTCTGTCTGACTCATTGAAGCCTCTTCTTGCCCTGCCCTTTGAGAGATGCAGGTATGTTATCTTTGTCCACTAGTAAAATCCAGGAGGGAAAGTGGGTGTTAGAGCATCAAGTACAGGGTGGAATGATGTCTGTGATCATGTTCATCAAAGGATGCAGCAGGAGCCAGGGAAAGGCAGATGAATCCTCGCTGGCGGCAGAGGAGAGAATCTCACGTGTGGGGACTTAGGGGAAGCTTCACAAAGCAGGCAGCAGCAAAGCAGAGTGAGAAGGGCTTGCCAGGAGAACAGGAGAAGATAAACATTCCAGGCACAAGTGACATTCTGTGTGAAAACTGGGAGGTAGGCAAAGCCCCCGAGTGTTAGAGGAAAGGCTGGGGTGGGAAGCCTGGGAGTTAAGAATAGCCCAGGCTTAGTGAGCATCGGACAGTGTCTCAGGTGCTTTGTACATAGAAACTCACGGCATTTGTCTAAGGCAGTGGTCGGCAAACTCATTAGTCAACAGAGCCAAATATCAACAGTACGATTGAAATTTCTTTTGAGAGCCAAATTTTTTAAACTTAAACTATATAGGTAGGTACATTGTTATTAACTTAATTAGGATACTACCGGAAGGCTTAGGAAGAGCCACACTCAAGGGGCCAAAGA
>NW_005871233.1:2582768-2587135 GCF_000147115.1 Myotis lucifugus | reverse complement strand
TTTCTTCTCTGAGGCCCCTCATGATTTGGTGCCCCACCTGTCTGCCCTTGTCTCCTCTCACTCTCCTCCTCACTCCACTGCAGCCAGGCCAGCTGCTGCTGCCCCTCCAACCTGTCAGATGGGCTCCTGGCTCAGGGCAGTGGACTTCCCTTCTGCTGGAGCACTCTTCTTCTGTAAAACCACATGGCTCACGCCTCCACCGTTGGGTCTCTGAGTGTCACTTTAGAGCGTTCTCCCCTGATCACCCTCTTTAGGATTGCAACCTCATTCTTCCCAGGCCCTCCATGTTTTCTCCGGGACACTGAAGGCTTTCTGACACACCACACCTTTTTTTTCCTTTAAAAAAAATATTTTTATTGATTTTTAGAGAGAGAGGAAGGGAGTGGGGGAGACAGAGAGAGAAAGATCAATGTGAGAGTGAAACGGCAAAATATTGATTGGCGGCCTCCTGCATCCCCCTTCTGGGCATCAAGCCCATAGCCCAGGCATGTGCCCTGACTGGGAATCGAACCGTGACCTCCTGGTCATAAGTTGATGCTCAACCACTGAGCCACACCGGCCAGGCTGACACACCACATCTTAACTGTTCTGCTTGTTTCCTCTCTGTGTCCCCCTGCCCCCTTTCCTTACCTACATGCCAGGCTCGGTGTTTTTGTTCACCTCAGTATCCCTAGCTCCTAGAACAGTGCTTCACACATAGTAGATGTGAAGCACACAGGTTTTGAATGAATGAATGAATGAATGAATATTTATGGTTAAAGTCTTGGGTAGGAGGTGTCTTTTTCCCTCCTCTTTTTCCTTTTTTCCCCCCTTCCTCTCTTTTTCTAGCTAGAGACTTTTGAGGTGTGTGGAATAGAGCTGTGGACATTTGCTGTCCCTGGGCCTTGTCCCAGGCAAAAGTGATAGCTGTGGTGGCAGCTCTGTCCCAGGCTGACTTCCTGCCAGCTGCTCCAGTCTATTCCTGGGCTCTGAGCCCCCAGTCCAGGAACTCTCCTCTGGCAGATAGACAGGCAGCGAGAGAGGGACAAGCTCTCACAGCCGGTGGCAACTCACGAGCCCTCTCCCCTTGTTCTCTCTTCCAGGCTCCAGGGAGCTGCGTGAGGGCCAGGGCGACAATGGTCTCAGTGACAATGGGTGAGTCTGTGGACTTCTCTCGGGGCCCCCTCTCCCCCCTGCCCTTTTTGGAGTATGACCTTGTTGGGGAAGACGTGGGGGGGGGAGGGAGGGCCGGTCACAGGCAGGAACAGCTGTACTGGAGGTCCATGGAGGTGGGGCCAGGCCTGCTCAAGGCCTACCCGCTTCCTCTCGGTATCTTTGCCTCCTGCAGCCTCGTTTAGCCATAAAGAACTTGGGTATTGAAGTCCAACAGACTCCCACATGGCCTCTCAGAGCCTCAGTTTTCTCACCTGTAAAATGGAGATACTAATACTTCCTACAACCTGGGATGTAATAAGGATTAAGGAGGTTATTGCATGTATATTCCTTTTGCTTTAGGCAGTTAGCTACTCCCAACCTATGTGGTACTTTTTTCCCCTTAAGAGCTTGATTGATATACAGTTTATATTTTGTACAATCACTTGTTTAAAGGCTACAATTCAGTGGTTTATATACATATCTTTTTCTTTTAAAAAATATATTTTTATTGATATCAGAGAGGAAGGGAGAGGGAGAGAGAGATAGAACATGAATGATGAGAGAGAATAATTGATTGGCTGCCTCCTGCACACCCCCACTGGGGATCGAGCCCCACAACCTGGGCATGTGCCCTTGACTGGAATCAAACCCAGGACCCTTGAGTCCACAGGCCAATGCTCTATCCACTGAGCCAAACCGGCTAGGGCTACGTATCCATCACCACAGTCGATTTCTTTCAAAACATTTTCATCTCCCTCCAAAAACCCAATGTCCATTAGCAGTCACTCCCTCCACCCCGGACCCTGGCTCCACTAACCCACTAATCCACTTTCTGCCTCTATGGATCTCTACATTTACTGTTCTGGACATTTCATTAAATGGAATCATTACGTGATACTTAGACAAAAGTGCCTGCTTTTGGCTGATGGAAACCAGGGCGCCCTGGCTAAGCAGGTGCCTAGAGCCCATGCAGAATAGAAGGCACCTTTTCCTCTGGGCAGGAGCCCACCTTTCTCAATTAGAGATACAGGCCTATGGCCTGGGGGGCAGGGGCCTCCTAGGGAGAGGTGTGGCTGTGCGTTTGTGCCGAGCCCTGCACTGCCACCTATGAGACATCTGACCTGGAGTGTGTCTCTTTTCCTGCACTGAGCCTCAGTTGTCTCAAGCAAAATGAGCACAGCAATACCAAATTTTTTCTAATCTCAATTAGCATTGCCTAGCCCCCAACCGGTGTGGCTCAGTTGGTTGGAGTGTCGTCCTATGCACTGAAGGGTTTCGGGTTTGATTTGATATTTCTCTCACTCTCTCTCCCCGATCCCTGCCCTCCCTTCCTATCCCTTCCTTTCTCTAAGCATGTCCTTAGGTGAGGATTAAAATAAACAAACTAGCATGGAATGTTGGATGTAATATTATTTACCATGAGAAAGAAAAAGAATGTTGCCAATTAAACTGGCAGCCTGGCTGGGGTGGCTCAGTGGTTGAGCATTGACCTATGAATTAGGAGGTCACGGTTTGATTACCTGTCAGGTCTGTCAAGGCACATGCCGGGGTTGGGGGCTCGATGCCCAGTAGGGGGCGTGCAGGAGGCAGCCAATCAATGATTCTTATCATTGATGCTTCTATCTCTCCCTTTCCTTTTCTCTCTGAAATCGATAAAAATATATTAAAAAAATAAAACAAAACAAAAGACAACTGTGGCACACCATCGATTGTGAGGTAGATCCTGGTTTCAGAGATATTAAAAATGAAAAAAAAGATTTTACTTGAAATCAGTGATCTTACCTAACACCGGGCCTAACAGAGCAGGGTCAGTGTGAAGGTCACACCCAAGAAAACAAGAAAGACGTTTAGAAACAGTAAGCCAGGGGCGAGGTGCCCACCCTCCCCCTGCCCGCTTCCTCATTGGCAAAGTGGGGGAATCAATGCTGCTTAACCACGGTTGTCAGGCAGGCGTAATTCCATCATCTGTGTAAAGCACTCAGCCCAGGGCCTGGCATTTGATAAGCATTTAATTTGTGGGAGCCGTTGCTGTTGTGGTTTTGCTGCGGCTGTTCTCCAAAGAGAATAATGTGAGTAATGAGTCCTGTCCACCCCCACCAGCCACTTCTGAGTGGATCCAGTTCTTTAAGGAAGCCGGCATTCCTCCGGGACCTGCTGTCAATTACGCTGTGATGTTTGTGGATAATAGGTAAGGGGCACCGAGGGGATGAGCTGAACTCGGGGAGAGGTGGGAGGAGACAGGGAACTGGCTGGCCCACCCTCCCTGGTCCACCATGGCCTCACTGCTGACCCTCCCCTGCAGGATCCAGAAGAGCATGCTGCTGGATCTTAACAAGGAAATCATGAATGAGCTGGGCGTTACTGTGGTGGGCGACATCATTGCCATCCTCAAGCATGCCAAGGTGGTACACCGCCAGGTGGGTGCTCTGTGCCATCTCTGTTCCTGGGTTTGGGGAGAGGCGGGGCAGTGGTATAGCTGACAGGAGGCTTAGAAGCAAAGGCAGGCAGACCTGGGATCCAAGGCTGGTTCTACATTTGCTGTGTGACATTGGGCACATTGCCTAACCTCTCTGAGCCTTTGTCTATCTGTAGTATGCACATAGGCAAACCTATTTTGCAGGGTGATTGTAAATATTATATTGTATAAAGCCTAGTACAGTGTAAACAGTAGGGCTTCAGTAAAAGCTGTCTGTATTATTATTATTACTAGAGGCCCGGTGCATGAAAATTCATGCACTGGAGGGGGGGTCCCTCAGCCCGGCCTGCCCCCTCTCATAGTCCGGGAGTCCTCAGGGGCAGGAGGCGATGCCCCCGTCACACCTCTGCTGCTGCCACTGCCGGCAGCCCAAGCCTCGGCCGACCCTGGTTACCTGAGCCTTGGGTGGCCCTGGGCAGCTGGGGGGCTGAGGGGACTGGGGGACTCCGGAGGCAGGCACGTGCCCGGCCTTGCCGCGTGCCTGCTGCCCCGGCGGGGCTGAGGGAACTGGGCACCGCCATCTTGTGGTTGTGGGGGCTGCCATCTTTGAAGGCGGGGCAGTCAATTAGCATATTCCCTCCTTATTGGCTGTGGGCACCGCCATATTTGAGGGTGGGGCAGTCAATTAGCATATTTCCTCCTTATTGCCTGTGGGTGCCACCATCTTTGAGGGTGGGGCAGTCAATTAGCATATTCCCTCCTTATTGTCTGTGGGCACTGCCATCTTTGTGATGGTGTGAGAGTCAATTAGCATATT
>NW_005871233.1:2575011-2582042 GCF_000147115.1 Myotis lucifugus | reverse complement strand
TTTAACTTTTAATTTGGGAATAATTTTTGATCTTTAGTAAATGTTCCAACAATAGTACAGAAAGTTTCTATGTGTCCTTCACTCATCTTCTCCTAATGTTAACATCTTACATAGTGATGGTACATTTGTCAAAACTAAGAAATGAACAGTAGTATGCTAGCATTAACTAAACTACAGACTTTTTGGGTTTCATTCATTTCCATTGATACCCTTTTCCTGTTCCAATGCCTCACTGCATTGACTGATGTCTTCTTTGTCTCTCTCTTCAAAAATTTATTTGAGAGAGAGAGAGAGAGAGGAACATTGATTTGTTGTTCCACTTATTCATGCATTCATTGGTTGCTTCGTGGATGTGCCCTAACTGGGGATCAAACCCACAGCCTTAGCTTAATGGGACAAGGCTCTAACCAGCTAAGCTCCCTGGCCAGGGCTAAATTTATTTTTCAATTACAGTTGACACACAATATTATATTAGTTTCAGGTGTCAACACAGTGATTTGACATGACCTTGACAGTTTTGAAGAGTACTGGTCAGGTGTTTTGTAGACTGTCCCTCAGTTAGAGTTTGTCTGATGTTTTCTCCTGGTTAGGAGTGAAATGTCTTGAAATCTTTTCTCTAGCAGCTCTGAAACCCTAGTTTGGTTTAGATTTCTGAGTCCCCTGTTCCCTCACCTCATGCCCCTGTCCCCATGGTAACCCAGGCACTTTTTTTTACAGGACATGTGCAAAGCTGCCACTGAGTCGGTGCCCTGCAGCCCTAGCCCCCTCCCGGGCGAGATTCGCCGAGGCACCCCTAGTGGTGAGTCCCATCTGCTCATTCTTACACTCCTGCAGTGAAGGGAACACACCTGGAGTCTGCAGAGGTGGCAGCAAAGGCATCTGAGGCCCTCTTCTCTTAGGGAAAATTACACTGGGTGATGAGGGGCTGGTGGTAGTTCTGTCCTGTAAAGTCACTGCAAACACCGCGTTAGTGAACACTGAATCATGCGCCTACGGGCAATACAAGGTTTAGGTTCCTGCAAACCTCTGATCACCACATTTTTCCTTAGCTGATTAATACTGAACTTCTTTTATGCATGTTTCCATTTAAAGACACTTTATTTCCTAGCTATTGTTGATTCATTAACATTGAACTGTGGTTAATAACACTATAACTCATTTCTGAACGGAGCTAATTTCACACATGTATTTTTTCCATAAGGCACATACATCAGTGCCTCCTTGCATTTAGGAACACAGACAGCATTTCAGTGCTGTGCTTAGGGGGCCGTTTTAATCAGCAAAATCATAGACCATGGAAAGAACACTTTTTACAGTATGAGAGCTGAAACAAGAACACAGCGTGTGGCTTGTTTGACCTCAGTTGGGAGTGTGGGTGTTGGGCGATTCAAGTTTTTCGCCATTCTGTGCATGTCTGTGAATGACCACAGACGCACTATGAGTGTTAGTTTTGGAGGTTACAAGTAAATTTTAATGAAGAGGTCAATTTGAAAATATGGAATCTGTGAATGGTGAGAACCGGCTCTATTTATACTTTTGTTTCTTCATTAGTATGATAACTTAAAAAAAATTAAACCTAAAAAAATAAATAAAAACCTAAAAAATTTAACATGCATATTTGTTAGCCTTTGTTACTTAGCAAGCCACCCCAAAACTGGTTTAAAACACCGACATTTATTTCCCATGGTTTTATGACTTGGTTGGTCATTTCTGCTCGGGGCCAGCTCAGCTGGTCTGGATGGGTGATCTAGGAGACCTCAGCACACATCTGATGGCTGGCTTGATGTCAACAGGGGCAATTTGGGCACATGCCTCTCATTTCCTAGCAGCTGGCTCAGGCTCATCCGTACAGTGGTGGTTGCAGGACTCCCAAAAGCAGCATGGGAAGGCAGCCCCCATTTTTCAAATCACCTCTAAGCCTCTGCTTATATAACATCTGTTCTTGTCCCATTGGCCAGAGCCAATCACATGGCTCAACTCAGAGTCATTGTGGGCAGGGCCTACCCAAAGGCATGGTCAAGGGAGGCTGAACAAATTGGGGGTTCGTTTCTGTAAATCTCTCTTACAACTTACATGCAGAAAAGGGTTCAGATTACAACAGTACAGCTGAATGACTTCACAGACGGGACACCATGTGGGCAGCAGCATCCAAATCCAGAAACAAGCGTGACAGTGACTCCAACCATCTCGGGTGCCCACCACCTGATTTCTAGCAGCATAGGTTAGTTTTGCTAGTCTTTCAAGTCTATATAAATGAAACTAGATATATGTACTCTTTGTACCATTCTGAATATCTTAAATAGTTTAAAATAAATTTTAAAAATTAATTAAAACAAAAACACTAGTGGAAAAAATAGGCAATCAAATAGTAAGAGGAAACAGGCAAAGAAGGAAAGAGGGGAAGAGGTCTCCAAAACAGCATTCCTGATGTGGCCACCTGTATACACTTTATAATATCACATGTATGTGTCTGTGAGCAGCAGTCATGATGTCAGAGCACAAAGAACCTGATGTTAACATTCAGTAGAGACAGACAGTTGTTTTCCTTCTGCCTGAATGGTGCTAACTTGCCATGATAAATGCATCCCTGACTGTCCCCCTCCCACGCTGGGATTGGCCTCTGCTTCTTAGCCTTACATGCTACAGCCCTCACTTATACCCTAGGACATCCCTCTCTTGTTCTACAGAAAACAGGGTCCATCAGAGACTGTCCCCCACGCCCAGAGGGAGGTCACCTCTTTTCTTGCCCCAGACCAGCTGGAGCCAGACCCACATTCCCAGGCCTGGCTGAGTGATCCCCGCTCTGAACCCCAGTTCCCTTGTCTGTAAAGTTGGTTATCAGTAGGGTCTGTCTAGCACAGATGTTGGAGGTTTGGTGGTAGTGTTCATCTTTTCAGTAGATGCTTATCGAGGGCTGTGAAGTGCCAGAAATGTTGTGGGCACTGGGGATACAGCAATGAACAGGCAGTGTCTCCGCAGGGAGCTTGCATGCTCTGGGAGAACCCACCAGTAAACAAATAATGTAAGTTAATGTCGAGCAGTAATAAAGGCTATGAAGAAAGAGAAAGTGTGGTGTAGGGTAAGGGAGTACAGGTTGATGGGTGGTCTGGAAAGCTTTCGCTAAGGAGACCATCTGAGAGGAGACCTGCGTGAAGAGGCAGAGCAAACCTGTTGGCACTCCGGGAAGTGCGTGCCAGGCCAAGGGAACAGCTTAGCTGAAGTGGAGCGTGGAGGGGAGGGTCGAGGTCCGTGCGGGGCTGCATAACTCACTGATGGGTGAAGTATGGTAAGGACCAGTCTGGTCTTGGGTCTCAGGAAAGACCCTCAGGGCAGGGAGGGGTAGGCTAGTTCCTGGAAAGACTGGCCCACCCAATCCCCAGACATCCCCACAGGAGGACAGCACAGCCACAGAGGAACTCTGGCTGCTCCTTCCCCATTCAGTCCCAAAGCTGGCCTCCAGCCGGCCTCCCTCCCAGGGCCCACTGGACTGGACTCTCCCCTTTCCTCCCTGCAGCCGCCTCCCGAATGATAGCCAACAGCTTGAACCGAGACTCCCCACCTGGAACTCCCCCCAGGCGGCCAGATACCAGCGCCTCTAAGATCTCCGTCACCGTGTCCAATAAGATGGCAGCAAAGAGTGCCAAGGCCGCTGGTGAGCAGACTTGGGCAGGTGGTGGGAGGAGCTGGAGGTAAATGTGGGTTGGCAGATGGGGGTCATGTTCCCAGCGTTGTGAGTGCCTGAAGGCTACCAGGTTCAAAGGGTTTGTAATTGATCAAGTCACTGCACCTCTAGGGGCCTTGCTCTCCACGTCTATAGAATGGGGCTGGGGGTACCCTACCCAGAGGACAGTCAGAAGCACTTGAGATGATGTATATAAGCACAGGTGCACTGTGATTCAGTCTTTTTAATTTTATTTTATTGTGGTAAGAACACTTAACATGAGGTCTACCCTCTTAACAAAGTTTTAAGTGTACACAGCAGTACTGTTGACTACAGGTGGTTCAGTCTTTTTTAATAGATGTTCACTGAGCCCTGCACTGTGCCCGGCCCTGTGCTTGATGCCTGGGGTCAAAGGTAAAGAAGCTACTGTTTCCTCTCAGCAGCCAGAGGGATCTTTCAGAACCCTCAGCCAGATCTTTTCACACCTTTGTCTAGAACTCTCCAGGGCTTCCCGTTATTCCAGCAATAAAATCCAGTCCTAATGTGGATTCCTCTCTTGTGTCTCTTCCCCTTGCTCGCTGCCTCCGGCCCCCTGCAGCTGCTTCCCCCTGTGGGGCCTTTGTCCCGTGTTCCCTTCTTCTGGAGCACGCTTCCTCTGCAGACTTCCGTGCCTGGCCTCTGCTCTTCTAGGTCTCAGCTTGAAAGCTGGGATTGGGACTCGGCCTTAGGGCTCTCAAGCCCTCTCTGTGCTGCCGCTTCCCCCCTTTGTTGGACCCAGCCCACAACAGTGATGTTGGCACAAGTGGAACCTGAGGCCCAGGGAGGGGGCTTCGTAATCTGACGCCCAGCCCCCTCATGCCCTGTCCACCTCTTTCGCACCCTGCATGCTCCCTTTTGCTGGGGGCGTTTGGAAGTGCCCCAACCCCCTTCTGGCCTTGTGATTGGCATGCCATGAGAAAGAAAGTTAAAATTACTTTCTAAAGTATTGAAAAGATAGCCTGGGAGGACTGGCACTCTTCCCCCTTGACACATTTGAGGGGATTCTTTTTTGTAAAAATGGAGTTAAAATTTAGTTATATACAGATTGTAAGTTTACGACTTGATTAATTTTTGGAAGGTGAGCACACCTGTGAAACCACTGCCTGGTGGGGCTCCGTAACCTTCCCTCCCAACCCAGGTCTGAGGGGAGTCTGGGCTGGGAGGTGAGCCTGTTTGGGGTGGACAGAGCCGCAGAGAATGGGAGGCCCACTGCAACCTGGGTGTCCGGGTGCCTTCTGCCCTGTCTGGCTCAGACCTCTGAGTTTCTCGGTGGCTCAGAGTCAGTGGCGACAGGGGTAGTTGGGAAAATAAGGGGTTCCAGTCATGCGGATGCATGGAGATAAAGGGCACATATGTGCCGTATGCAGGGCATCTAGTCCCTATCCTGGGAGAACATTCTATCCTGAAGGCGCTCAGCCACACCCTCTTCCCCAGCTGCCCTGGCCCGCCGGGAGGAGGAGAGCCTGGCTGTTCCCACCAAGCGACGCAGGGTCACCGCTGAGATGGAGGGGAAATACATCATCAACATGCCCAAAGGCACCACCCCCCGGACCCGCAAGATCCTTGAGCAGCAGCAGGCGGCGAAAGGTACTGGCCTGGCAGGGGTGTGCGCTGGCATAGCCTGTGCTTCCCTTTCGGTCTCATCCCACTGGCATTGGCGGAAAAGCAGGCTCTAAAGGGATTCATGGGGTACTGGAACCAGTCCCCCTCAGATACCGAGGGACGGCTATGCTCATTCTTGCTAATGGTTGTTTAATATTTCCACAGTATTTATATATCATATCAAGCTTTCTGTTGGTGGCTATTTAGGTTGTTATTTAGAGAGAGAACGTGTTACCAATTCATCAGATTTTCTCAGAGGCCTATGACCCCAAAAAGAGTGAGCGGGCCAAGTAGTGATCAAGAACTCTTCCCGCACACACACCTGATGAACTTGCACTAGGTCCAAGGAACATATATCAATTTTAGTTCATCCTTCCCCCAGTTAACACCAGCCAGGAGCCGGTGGGTTAAGGTCAGTGTTAACCAACAAGTGTAGACAAAGCCTAACTGGGCCCAGTCTGTGCCTATTGTACCAGCGCTGCTTGGGGTCTAGGCTGCCATGTCGTCCCCTCCCTTGTCTGCACATGTTCACCCGGGTCTGGGCCACAGGGGCCACTCATCCGGTGCTCAGTGATGGCCTTGCTTCCCTCCAGGTCTCCACAGGACGTCTGTGTTTGACCGCCTCGGTGCCGAGACCAAGGCAGACACGACGACAGGCAATAAAGTGAGTTGGAGATTGGGGAGCCACTCGAGGCTCTCAAATTCTTGTCCTCCCTGGGTGTTGTTCCTGACACTTCCCACATCTCACCCCTGGCATACCCTGGGCCCATCTCAGGGCAGAAGACAGGGGGAAAAATGTCCAGCCCGGGGTCTGGCTGACTCCTGGATGCTGCCCTGTCCCAAACCACCCTCAGCATCATCCCCCAAGGCAACCCCTCTCCTGGGCCCTGTCTCAGGGACACCGCATTGTCCTCATTCTAGGCAGTGACCAGACGGATGGCGCCGTCCGTCTTGCCTGCTCTGCCACCTCTCCCTGTCTGGATAGGCAGCGCCTCCTAACTGGTCACTGTGCAGCTACTGAGAGCCCCACCAGCCCTTCGGCCACAGCAGCAGTGTGTGCTGCACGGGACAGCCGCCTGCCGCCCCTGCAAGCCCTTCACAGGCTTTTCCCGGCTCAGGGTGAAGCCCTCTTCTCCCCTTGGCCTGCAGTCCGCAGGCGCAGGCATGGTGCGTGCGTAGGAGCACCCAGCCTGGGCCCGCTGCACAGTGTGAATCTGCCAACGCCGGGCTGCGTGGCCTTGGCCACGTCACGTATGCCCTTCCCACCTTGGTTTCCTGTATAGTACCCACCGCATAGGGTGAGCGTGCGGATTAAGTGAGAGGTACCTGCATGGTGCTGTGGGGTCTGGGGTGTGGTAAGCACCCTTCAGTGTCACCAGCTGCATTTCCTGCCTCAGCCCCTCACCCACCAGGCCTCACCGGCTCTGGCCTGAGCATGATAACGGCACTCAGGTTCATGTGGCTTGAAGATGGAGCCACGTCAAGAGCTTGGCCCAAGCGAGTGCTCCAGTGATTCTTACTCTGGCCTTGGGGACTTAGCCCACTCCTTTTGCTGCCAATTCAGTCTTGAGGGTCTGGCTTAAATGTTGGTGCTTCCGAAAGCTTCCCTGAACTCTGAGAAGAGACGAGGCTTCCCTGTCTCCTGCTCTCCAGCACCCTCCTTTCCTCCACAAACGTATCACACTGTCGTAATTAGAGAATTACTTGTGTCATTTCCAGTGCCAGGTCT
>NW_005871233.1:2573615-2574864 GCF_000147115.1 Myotis lucifugus | reverse complement strand
CCTGTAGACCAGGCCAAGTGCTCGTCTTGGGCACTCCCGGTTCCACAGACACCCCCCCAGCACAGGGCCAGGTACAGAGACAGGACTCAGAAAATATCTGTCCAAGTCATGACCAAATTTGTCTTTTCTCTCCTGTTCATCTGTAAACCTTTAGCTGAGGGTCTTACCTCTTTGTGGCATGTGCTTTCTCCTCTCCTCCTTACTAGACCCACTTCGGGTCACCTCTCAGATCCCATCTCAGATGTCCCTTCTCCAGGGAGCCTTTCCTGAACTCCACCCAAGGTCAGGAGCCACCTCTGGGCTCCCCCAGCTCCCTGACTTCCCTGTCATGGCTCTTGCCAACATCTATGTGTTACCAATGGGTGTTTCTCTCAACTTCGATCTCCAGGAGGCCAGTAGGCACAGGGGCAGCTGTCCATGAATGCATGTTGAATAACTAAATGACTCACTTGTTCTGTCTCTGACCTCCACAGCCCACGGGAGTCTTCAGCCGACTGGGGGCTACCCCAGAGATGGACGAGGATCTGGCTTGGGACAGCGACAATGACAGCAGCAGCTCTGTTCTACAATATGCCGGGGTCCTGAAGAAGCTAGGCCCGGGCCCAACCAAGGCCAGTCCCCAGCCAGTGCCGACTGTCAAAGCCAAGGCCACAAGCTCAGCGATGACGGCCAACACCCCTACATTGCGGCGCCTGGCCCTTCCCTCCCGCCCAGGGTCCCTGTCCAAAGTCAGCATCATCCAGAGACTGGGCAAGGCTGCCCCTGTGCCTGAGGCCCAGGACAGCCAGGTCACGAGCACCAAGAGTAAGTCATCAGCCGAGGTCAAGGTCACCATTAAGAGGACTCTGGGGCCCCGGGGGAGCGGCTCCAGCGAGGGCCTGGGTGCCCAGATGGACCATGCAGGCACTGTGAGCGTGTTCAAAAGACTGGGCCGCAGGACCTTCTAGCCCACAGGTGGGGCACAGGCCCCTCTCCAGGCTCTTGACTCCATCAGCCTTCAGCCAGGCCCACCCTGGGATGGCACTGCGGCCTCCTTCAGGCATTCAGGCCGGCCCGAGCTTTGTGGGGCTGCATCCCGTTTACTGAGTCCGAGATGGTCGTTGTGGCCTGGCCTTGCCACTCTGGGACTTTCCCTTCTCTCACGTCCTCTGTTCTGTCCTCTCTGACTGTGGCTTGCAGGGCCCTCTTTTCTACCCCTCCCGAGTGCCAAGTGCCCTTTATCTCTCCTATATCCCCCTCCCTCCCTCTC
>NW_005871233.1:2538750-2572659 GCF_000147115.1 Myotis lucifugus | reverse complement strand
AGGAACATCAATGATGAGAGAGAATCAATGATCGGCTGCCTCCTGCAGGCCCCCTACTGGGGATCATGCCTGCCACCTGGGCATGTGCCCTTGACCAGAATCAAACCCGGGACCCTTCCAGTCTGCAGGCCGATGCTCTAAATCAGCTAGGGCAGACCAGGGCCTCTTTAGATGTTAGGGGTAAGAAGACCTGTTGGGGGAGATGACAAGCTGAGCTGGGAATGAGAGAAAGCAGCTACATAAAGTTCAGGAGGAGTGTTCAGGCAGAAGAAACAGCTGGGCAAAGGCCTGACTTGGACAAGGAACTCAGAGAGGCCTGTGTGGCCAGCAGAGAGTGAGGGACCTGCTCTTCAGCACAGGTGGGGGCGGGGGGGGGGTGGCGGGGGGGTGGACCAGAAGCAGATACCTGAGGCTCTATGACTCTGGGGGAGGAATTTGGGCATCACCCCCCAGAGCACTGAGGAGTTTGGGAGGGTTGGAGGCAGGCAGTAATGATCTGAGTTGCCTTTTGTGAAGCTGGCTGTGGCCCTGGGAGGAGGGTAAATTGCTGGAAGGGTAAGGGTGGAGCAGGGAGGCAGTAGCCTGTCGAGAAAGGAAGGGTGGTGGTGGGGAAGACAGAAGTGGATGGGCTCGGGTGTGCTTCAGAGGAGCAGCAGGATGCTTCAGGTGCTCTGAGAGACTGGGCGTTGGGGTGAGGGGAGGATGGGAAGCACGCCTGGGTGGGAGACTTGAGCATCTAGAGCAGCGGTTCTCAACCTGTGGGTCACGACCCCTTTGGGGGTCGAACGACCCTTTCACAGGGGTCGCCTAAGACCATCGGAAAACATATATAATTACATATTGTTTTTGTGATTAATCACTATGCTTTAATTATGTTCAATTTGTAACAATGAAAATACATCCTACATATCAGATATTTACATTACGATTCATAACAGTAGCAAAATTACAGTTATGAAGTAGCAACGATAAATAATTTTATGGTTGGGGGTCACCACACCATGAGGAATTGTATTAAAGGGTCGCGGCATTAGGAAGGTTGAGAACCACTGATCTAGAGGAAGGTACTCTTTGTGAGGCCGGGAGACCAGAGAAGGAGGAGCGGATTGGGTGGAGGTCTACTCAGCTTTTCGGCTCTCTACTTGACGGGTGAGCAGACTGCTGGGCCTCGGGGCCACCTGGGCTGGAGGTCAGCAGCTTCGGGGAATTCTGAGGGTACCGTTGTGTTCAAAGCCAAGGGCTTGGCGACACCAGCTGACAAGGGGCATAAGAGAGGGGAGGACCCAGAAGGAGCATGGGGGCCCTTTTCCCATTTAGAGAACAGATCTGATAAGGGGATTAGACCTTACCCATTTTTTTTTTATTGTGGTAAAATATACATGACATAAAATTTACCATTTTAGCTCAGCCACCATGGCTCAGTGGTTGAATGTTGATCTATGAACCAGGAGTTCACGGTTTGATTCCCGGTCAGAGCACATGCCCGGGTTTCGGGCTTGATCCCCCGTGTGGGACGTGTGGGAGGCAGCTGATCAATGAGTCTCTCTCATCATTATGTTTATATCTCTCTCTCCCTCTCCCTTCCTCTCTGAAATCAATAAGAATATATATTTTTAAAAATTATCATTTTAACCTTTTTTTAAAAAAATATAAAATCCTCACCCAAGGGTATTTTCCTCCATTGATTATACTAGAGAGAGTGGAAAGGAAGGAGGAGGGGGAGAGAGAAAGAGAAACATTGAGGTGAGAGAGACAAATGGATTGGTTGCCTCCCTCGAGCACCCCTACCGGGGCTGGGGAACCTGCAGCTGAGATACATGCTCTTGACTGGGAATCAAACCTGCGACCCTTCTGTCCACAGGCCCATGCTCTAACTACTGAGAAACTGGCCACGGCCCATTTTTAAATATACTGTTCAATGGTGTTAAGTACATTCACATTGTTGTGTAACCACCACCACCACCATCCATCTCCGGATCTATTTTTGTTTGCCCAAACCAATCATCCATTTATTTTTAGTTTTTTTGGAGGTAATGTCATACTGGGAGGCTACTGTGTGTCAGGCAGTGTCCCAAGCACTGGGCCTGGGGTGTGAAGGGCTGGATCAGTATGAGGGACAGTGGTAGAGAGAGCAGCCATAGACCCCTCTCCCGGTGAGGGCCCAGGCTTGGCCCTCAGGGGACTGAGGTTGGACCTCAGAAGGACAGCAAGTAGTGGTGATGCCAGGGTTGCAGAGTTCTCCCTCTCATGCCTGAGCCATAAGGAGGAGCTCACACACACACACACACACACACACACACACACATGCGCACACACACACACACACACACACACACACGCACTTGCCTGGCTTGCTCTTCATCCCCCCTACCCCCCGCCCCACTTCATGGATAATTTTAGCAACTGCCAAGGTTAATTGGAAGTATTTCAGTTACTAAATTTAAGAGCACAGGGTAATTTCTAGATGTGTAATAGGAACTACAATGGTGTAAACAAATGTATAGCTCATTGACCATGAAAAGTTTGCCTGCGTGGGTAAGTCATGTCACTGTGCTCTGTACAGAGGCTCAGAGGGAAGTAGACTATGGAAGGCCTCGCCCAGCCAGAGTGACAGGCCTGGGCTAGACGTCAGGGAGCTGACCGGGATCCTGGCCCCTATGCTGCCTCAAGTACAGATTTGAAATAGGGTAAGGGTGGTCCTAGGAGAATGGTTTTGGATTTTCTAGAGTTATCTATGTTCCCTGCCTGATCAACTTGCCCTCAAGCATTTGCAGCTCTGGTATGCCATGGGCCATGAGAGTCACATCCCATCCTGCCACCCTTGGCCAGAGGGACCCAAGCTGGATGCCTCCTCTGCTGCCAGCCTCACTAGACCCCCCAGTGTCACACTCATTTCATTTGGTGATTACTCCCAAACCAGCCCACAGCTGTGACCCACAGGGATGCATCATTTTTTCCTCTGGTTCTCTTAAATATTTTTGAGTATAAATAATACACATGGTTCAAAATGCAAAAGATACAAAAGGCTTTACAGTGAAAAGTTTCTTCTTGAGTCTTCTGGCCCTCAGGTCCTCCCCTCCGAGGCCACCACTGTCACCAGTGTATTGGTAATTCTTCCATTCAGAGATGTGTGTATGTGTGTGCCAACACACACACACACACACACACACACACACACACACACACACATGCTCGCGCAGAGGAACATGTACACACATCTTTTTTAAAATATATATTTTTATTGATTTCAGAGAGGGAGAGAGAATCAATGATTGGCTGCCTCCTGCATGCCCCCAACCGGGGATCAAGCCTGCAACCCAGGCATGTGCTCTGACTGGGAATTGAACCGTGACCTCCTGGTTCATAGGTCAATGTTCAAGCGCTGAGCCACACCAGCCGGGCTAAGCGCTCACATCTTAATGGCCTACTCTACTTAACCAGTTCTTTCTGGAAGGGAATTAAAGTTGCATCCAGTCTCTTGCTGTTATGTGAAATGCTGCAGGGAATAACTTGTTCTCGTGTGGAGTCCCTTCAGTGGTGAACTTGCAGAGTCTAATGATAGCATTCAGTGCAAATACTCTATTTATATGCTATTGGGTCAATAGCATATCTGAACCAGGCTCTCCCCCAAGACTATTGGCATTCTTCAAGTGATTGATTTATATATTTATCACCCCACTCCCCAAAGGAATTAAGAGCTGTTGGACTCATTTAATTGGAGAGTGCTGGAGGAAGCGGGGCAGGAGATGCTAAGAGCCAACATTGACTTCTCCAGGAAGTACTAAAATGCTTTGCTAAGTTGATGGACTTGTTGACTCCTCAGGGCCAGGGGATCACCGTGAAAGTCAGGGGCTTCATATTCTCATGCTGTAAACAGACAGAGTGGAGGGGCAGCTAGCCCACGGCTCCGGCTCAGTCACAAAGCCAGAGCTGAGCCAGCGCAGGAGGATGATTGTCTTTGAATGTGGTCTTTGGATGAGGTTACCTCTGGACACATTACCTCTTCTGGCAGTCCCGCCAGTAGATGCAAAGCAAGATGGGAATGTGCAGTGCTGCGGCAGCTGCCAGGTCCTGGCCAGATCCCACACCCTTCCTCCAGTGTCAGCCTGGTTTGGTGAGATGTGCAAGGAGTTGGGTCACAGTGACCTTGGGGATCTGAGCTGACTTAGTTTGGTGAGCTCTGCTCCTATAGACCTGCCTTTGAAGGCCTGACCATTACCTACCCTAAACTTGATCTAATTGTGAACTCCAAACCAGGCCTTTGCAAACTTCATCAAACAGGAACAGACTTGATTTTTTAGAACAGTTTTAGTAGAATTACAGAAAAATAGAGTACAGTTAGTACAAAGTTCCCATGTACCCCATATCCCGTTTCCCCTATTAGTAATACCTTACATTAGTATGATGTATTTGTTATAATTAATGAACCAACATGGATACCTTAATATTAACTGAAATCCATGGTTATTCAGATATCCTTAGTTTAACATCTCTTTCTGTTCTGGGATAGCGTGTTACATTTATGTTGACAAACAAGGTGTTGTTATGTCTCAGTCTCCTCCTGGTTGTGGAAGTTTCTCAAGACTTGTTTTTTATAATCTTGACATTTAGTTTTTTTGTTTTTAAATATTTTCTTGCTTTATTATTATTTTTTTTCTGACCTTGACATTTTGAAGAATACTGGTCAGGTATATTATAGGATGGCTCTCAATCGGGATTTTTTTCTCCTGATTATAGTGAGGTTACATGTTGTTCAGAGGAAGAGCTCAGAGGTAAAGTGCCATTTTGTCACCTTATGTCTAGGGTGCATACTGTCAACATGATTTATCACTGTTTCCATTAACCTTGATCACCTGGCTTGATTACCGACCATTTCTTTGTCATGTTTGTACCCTATAAGGTTGTTCTTTCTCTCTTTCTATGTGGACTCTGTGAAAGGAAGTCAGTCCGCACAGCCCACACGTAGGAGTTGGGGGGCTCATGCTGTACCTCCTTTAAGGAAAAACCCACATGAGTTATTTGGAATTCTTCTGCCAAGGAGACTTGTCTCTTCTTTTTATTCAGTCTTTTTTTTTTTTTTCATCAGTATGGACTTATGGATGTTTATTTTAGACTTTGGGTTGTAACCCAGTGCTACATTATTTATTTCATTGTTTACATTATTTCAGCTTTGGCCACTGGGAGTTCTTTCAGTTAGCTCCTGTGTCCCTTTGACATACCTCCATCATTGTGTAGTGGGTATTTATTTTTTGGGGGGAGGTTGTTTGTTGGCACTTCCTTACTTTCTGGCACTATAGATACTCCAGGTTCATCTTGTACATTTCCTGGCCTGGTCCTAGAGCAGCCGTGGGCAAACTACGGCCCGCGGGCTGGATCCAGCCCGTTTGAAATGAATAAAACTAAAAAAAAAAAAGACCGTACCCTTTTATGTCATGATGTTTACTTTGAATTTATATTAGTTCACACAAACACTCCATCCATGCTTTTGTTCCGGCCCTCCGGTCCAGTTTAAGAACCCATTGTGGCCCTTGAGTCAAAAAGTTTGCCCACCCCTGTCCTAGAGTGAGCCATTTCTACAAGGAGCCTTAGTGCCTTTTATTGTAGAACTAGTAGCCCTGCGCGTAGCTCGCTGCCTGCCCTCCTGTAGCTCTCTGCCACTTGTAGATCGGTCGTGACGTTACGGTGTCCCGGCTAATTTGCATATTCCTCTATTATTATATTAGATGGTATTAGAAACCAAGATCTAGGGATGAGATTTAATATAGAAACCCAGTATAGAAAGCATGTTTAAAACAGAAAAGCAAAAACAAGCAAACAAAACAGAAAAGCAATAAATTATTAGCATACATTTAAATGCTTTTTAAAATTAATTTATGCAAACAGTACAAAATTCAAAGGTACAAAAGGATATATACAATAAAACTGTTCTGTGCCCAGTAGACTGGCAAGATATTCCAAGTCTCAGTGTTGGGGAAGACGTGGAGTAATGGGAGTATGTACACTGCTGAAGGAATGTCAGTTGGTATCAAGCACATAAAGAGCTTTTTTAAAATTTTAATATATTTTTATTGATTTCAGAGAGGAAGGGAGAGGGAGAGAGAGATAGAAACATCAATGATGAGAGAGAATCATTGGCTGGCTGCCTCCTGCCCGCCCCTACTGGGGATCAAGCCTGCAAACTGGGCATGTGCCCTTGACCGGAATTGAACCCAGGATCCTTCAGTCTACAGGCCAGTGCTCTACCCACTGAGCCAAACCAGCTAGGGCATAAAGAACTTTTTATTTATGTATTTATTTATTTTTAAAATATATTTTATTGATTTTTTACAGAGAGGAGGGGAGAGGGATAGATAGAGAGTTAGAAACATTGATGAGAGAGAAACATCGATCATCTGCCTCCTGCACACTCCCTTCTGGGGATGTGCCCACAACCAAGGTACATGCCCTTGACCAGACTCGAACCCCGGATCCTTCAGTCCGCAGGCTGACACTCTATCCACTGAGCCAAACCGATTAGGGCATAAAGAGCTTTTTAAAAAAAACAAAGCAATACACACCACTTTATTAAGCCCTGGCCGGGTACTCAGTGGTTAGAGCATTGGCCTGCAGCCTGAAGGGATTCCAGTCAAGGGCACGTACCTCAGTTGCAGAATCGATCCTGGGCCCTGGTTGGGGTTCATGTGGGACGCAACCGATTGATGTCTCTCACATTGATGTTTCTCCCTGTCTCCCCTCCCACTCTCTCAAAATCAATGGAAAAATATTCTCAGGTGAGGATAAACAAAAAAACACATAAAAACAAAAAGAAAGCCCACTTTCTGGAGATATAGTTCACATACCAGACAATTCACCCACTTAAAGTACACAATTCACAGAATTGTGCATTCACCACTACATTTTAGAACATGTTTATTACCCCAAAAAGAAACTCCACATCCCTTAACCATCATTCCCCAAGTCTTCCCATATTCTGCCCGCCACTTCAAGCCCTTGGCAACCATGAATCTGCTGTCTCTATAGATTTGTCTTTTCTAGATGTTTCCTATCAATTGAGTGACATAATATGTGGCTTTTTGTGTCTGGCTCCTCTCTCTTAGCATGTTTTCAAGATTCATGTTGTAGCATGTGTCAGTACTTCATTTAATTTTATTGATGAATAATATTGCATTGTGTGGATAGAGTATAGTTTTTTATTTTGTTGATGGACATTTGGGTTGGTTCCACTTTGGGGCTATTATGAATAATGCCTCTTGTGAACTTCTGTGTGGACATATTTTCAATTCTTTTGGGTATATACCTAGAAGTCTAGTTGTTGGGTCATATGTTAATTCTGTTTTTAATCATTTGAGGAACTGCCGGACTTTTTTCCAAAGTGTTTGCACCATTTTACATTCCCACCAGCAGTGCATGAGGGTTCTGATTTCTCCACATCCTGCCACTTGTCTTTTTTATTACTGCCATCCTATTGGTGTGAAATGATATTGCATCATTCTGGTTTTGATTTGCATTTCCCTGATGGCTAATGATGTTAAACATCTCTTAAATATGTTTTTAAAATTGATTTTTAGAGAGAGAGGAAGGGAGAGGGGAAGAGAGATAAAAACATCAGTGAGAGAGAAACATCATCAATTGGCTGCCTTCTGCACGCCTTCTACTGGGAATTGAGCCAGAAACCCAGGCATGTGCCCCAACTGGGAATCAAACCAGTGACCTCTTGGTTCATAGGTCAATGCTCAACCACTGAGCCACACAGGTTAGGCCGTGTTAAACTTCTTTTACTGTGCTTTCTGGAAAGAGCTGACTTTTAAAGTAATTGCGTAGTGTTCCCTTGTGTGTATGCACCTTGATATATCAAACTAGTCCCTTTTTATGGATACGTAATTTCCAAGTTTTTTTCTAAAACAAACAGTGTCTCTCGTGTATACCACATTTTACTCATGTGTGAACATATCCATAGGGTAAATACCTAGGAGTTAAAAAATTACAGGGTAAAAGGGAATGTGCCTATGTTTTATAAGTTTGTATTTATGCCATTTGTGTATTTAAAAGTAAATATTGAGAATAATCAGAGTTGTTTGAAGAATATTCTAATTTTCCCTCCAGTGTTAACATCTAGCAGGTTCAGTCACATCAGAATCAGTGGCCACTTTATTTCTCTATTTTGTTTTGGTTACTGTTTTTGTGGTTTTTTGTTTGTTTGTTTTTAAATATATTTTTATTGATTTCAGAGAGGAAGGGAGAGGGAGAAAGAGATAGAAACATCAATGATGTGAGAGAATCACCGATTGGCTGCTTCCAGCACGCCCCCCACCGGGGATCGAGCTGCAACCCAGGCATGTGCCCCCAAACAGAATCGAACCTGGGACCCCTCAGTCCGCAGGCCGACGCTCTATCCACTGAGCCAAACCAGCTAGTGCTGTTTTGGTTACTTTTGCATAGACTTGATGTCAGGTTGAGGCCAGAGTTCAGAGCACATAAACCTAATTCATTGTTCCAAAATTACCCCCTAAAGCTGCCTTTCTGCTCCTCATATTGAGTACAGGGCTTGCTCCTAAGTGATCAGCATAGCATGTCCTGGAGATTGTGTGGCCTTCCTGATGATCTGTTAGGATTAAGAGCTTGACCTCTGCACTGTGTGATCTTTGCTTCAGTTTCCGCTTCACTAAGATGGAGGAATAGTAGCGCCTGCGTCCCAGGGTGATTGTGAAGATTACACGAGTCAGTTCACGTGAAGGGCTTAAAACAGTGCCTAGTACAGTGTTATCTAATTTTATCTCTGAAATTGATGATTTTCAGGGAAGATATTCAGGACCAGCAATAATTAGCACCACCACCTAAGAAACCCTTTTAGGACATTCTCATGGGCTACAAAAAAAAGAGCATTTTGGGTAACTTTTATTTTATTTTATTGATTGATTGATTTGAGAGAGAGAGAGAGAGAGAAACATCAACCTGTTGCTCCACCCATTTATGCATTCATTGTTTGCTTCTTGTGTGTGCCCTGACCCGGGATCGAACCCATAACCTCAGCTCTAATCAACTGAGCTACCCGGCCAGGGCTGGGTAACCATTTTTATACTAGAGGCCTGGTGCACGAAAATTCATGCACTCAAGGGGGTCCTTCAGCCCGGCCTGTGCCCTCTCGCAGTCTGGGAGCCCTCAGGGGATGTCTGACTGATGGCTTAGGCAGCCAACAGGCTGATGTGGGGGAAGGCGCTGGCCAGCAAGTGGCCGGCCCCACCCCCCATCGCTGTCCCCTCCCTCTGCCTGCTGGCACTTGCCTTTCTGCTCCTCCTATTTAGCACCGGGTCATTCTGCCGTTTGGTAGATTTGCATATTTATAATTGTGAACTTATAGAAAAGTAGCAAGAATAGTACAAGTGTTTTCTTTCTACTTTCTATTCAGATTTGCCCGTTTGCTCATTTGCCTTATTCCCTCCTCTCCCCTCCTCCTCTCTATAAGCATGCATACATACATAGGTACATATACGTATGTTGTATTTTTGAGCCATTTGAGAGTTAGGTTGGAGAGTATCCTGCCCTTTTACCTCAGAATACTTCAGTGCATATTTCCTAAGAACAAAAACATTCTCTTTGATAAACAGTACAACTATCAAAACCAAGAAATTTAACATGGATAAAATATTTTTATCTAAACCCCAGTTTCATTAATTGTCCCAATAATGTTCCTTATTGCCATTTTTCCCTCTGGCTCAGAGTCTGATTGTGATCACATGTTGCTCTTTTTGGTTAATTTTAATTTTAATTTTTAAATTAAATTTATTGGGGTGATATTGGTTTAAAAAATTATATAGGTTTCAAGTGTACATTTCTATGATACATGACCTGTATATTGCATTGTGTGCTCACCAGCCAAAGTCCAATCATCTTCTGTCACCATATATTTAGCCCCCTTTACCCTGTACTACCCCTTCACCCCCTTCCCTCTGGTAACCCCATACTGCTGTCTGTTTCTATGAGTTTCAGTTTTATATCCCACATGTGACTGAAATCATATGGGTCTTAGCTTTTTCTGACTGATTTCACTTAGCATAATATTTCCAGAGTTCACCCATGTTGTCACAAATGGCAATATTTCATCTTTTCTTATGGCTGAGTAGTATTCCATTGTATATATGTACCACATCTTCTTTATCCAATCTTCTATCGAAGGACACTAGGGTTGTTTCCATGTCTTAGCCACTGTGAATAATGCTGCAATGAACATAGGGTGCATATATCTTTGTGAATAAATGTTTTCAAAATTTTCAGGCAGATACCCAGAAGAGGGATTGCTGGGTCAGATGGTAACTCTATTCTTAGTTTTTTGAGGAGCCTACATACTGT
The DNA here is from genome assembly GCF_000147115.1 of Myotis lucifugus. Taxonomy (NCBI): domain Eukaryota; kingdom Metazoa; phylum Chordata; class Mammalia; order Chiroptera; family Vespertilionidae; genus Myotis; species Myotis lucifugus. Next base: position 2,562,312 of record NW_005871233.1, on the reverse strand, counting down.
TTTCCATAGTGGTTATACAGTTTACATTCCCATCAGCAGGGAATGAAGGTTCCTTTTTCTCCATGATCTCCCCAGCACTTGTTAGTACTTGCCTTATTGATGATAGCCATTCTGACAGTGTGACGTGGTATCTCATTGTGATTTTGACTTGCATTTCCCTAATAGCTAGTGAAGTTGAGCATGTATCTATTGGCCATTTGTATGTCTTCTTGGGAGAAGTGTCTGTTCAGGTCCTCTGCCCAATTTTTTTCTCTGCCCATTGATGCTGAGTGATATGAGTTCTTTATATGTTTTGGATATTAATCCCTTGTTGGAGCTGTTGTTTGCAAATACTTCTCCTATTTGGTTGGTTGCCTTTTTGTTTCAGTGTTTATGGGTTGGAAGAATCAACATAGTTAAAATGTTCATATTACCCAAAGCAATATACAGATTTAATTCAATGCCATCAAAATCCCAATGACATTTTTTAAAGAAATAGAATAAAAAAATCATCAGATTTGTATGAAACCACAAAAGACCCCGAATAGCCAAAGCAATCCTGAGAAAAAAGAACAAAGCCGAAGGTACCACACTACCTGGCTTCAAATTATACTACAGCCGAAACCGGTTTGGCTCAGTGGATAGAGCCTCGGCCTGCGGACTGAAAGGTCCCAGGTTCGATTCCGGTCAAGGGCATGTACCTGGGTTGTGGGCACATCCCCAGTGGGAGATGTGCAGGAGGCAGCTGATCGATGTTTCTCTCTCATCGATGTTTCTAACTCTCTATCTCTCTCCCTTCCTCTCTGTAAAAAATCAATAAAATATATTTTTAAAAAAAATTATACTACAGAGCAACAGTAATAAAAAAGCATGATATTGGCAGAAAACACAGACCAACGGTTTGGCTCAGTGGATAGAGCGTCAGCCTGCAGACTGAAGAGTCCTGGGTTCGATTCCGGACAAGGGCATAGGTTCGATTCTGGTCTAGGACACGTACCTCAGTTGCAGGCTCAGTCTCCTCGGGCCCAGTCAGGCACATGTGAGAGGCAATCAATCAATGTTTTTCTTTCTTGTGTCTCTCCCCTGTCTCCCATTCTCTTTAAAAATATCAATGGAAAAAAATTAATTTAATTTTAAAAAAATCAATGGAAAAATATCCTCAGGTGAGGATTAACAACAACAACAAAAACCTCCAAAACACATGAATACGGGTAGATAATTTTTGATAAAGGATCCAAAAGCATACAATGGAAAAAAGAAAGCCTCTTCAATAAATGGTTCTGGGAAAATTGGAAAGCCACATGTAAGAGGATGAAACTAGACTATAGTTTGTCTCCATGTACGAAAATTAATTCAAAATGGATCAAAGAAGTAAATATAAGATCTGAAACAATAAATTACATGGAAGAAAACATAGGAACTAAACTTATGGACCTTGGTCTTAGAGATTTTATGAACTTGACCCCAAAGTCAAGGGAAATAAAGGCAAAAATAAATGAATGGGACTACTAAAAGCTTCTGCACAGCAAAAGAAACCGCCAACAAAGTGTGGTGGTGTTGCTTGTCAGAGTGGTTTCAGTTTACTTTTAAAGAGTGAATGTTTAAATAACAGTACAAAGGCCTCCCATCTTGCGGCTGACTCCAACCTACAACTCAGCGGGAGTTCCAGCCAGGATGACTAGCGCATGTGGTGCCATCTTGTGGCAACAGCTCAAATAGAGTTTATAAGTCACCTTGTAGAGCAGCTATGAAAAAATCTTATTTGTTTGTTTGTTAAAATATATTTTTATTGATTGCGGAGAGGAAGGAAGAGGGGAGAGAGAAACATTAATGATAAGAGAATCATTGATCGGCTGCCTCCTGGGGATCAAGCCTGCAACCCAGGCATGTGCCCTGACAGCCCTGACCAGAATTGAACTGTGACCTGATTCATAGGTCGATGCTCAACCACTGAGCCACGCCGGCTGGGCATTATTTTTATTAATTGATTTTAGAGAGAGAGAGGGGAAGCGGGGGGAGTGAGAGACATTGTTTTGTTGTTTCACTTACTTGTGCATTCACTGGTTGACTCTTGTATGTACCCGGGCCAGGGATCGAACTGGCAGTCTTGGGGTATGAGGACGATGCTCCAACAAAATGACGATGATGCCCTTCCTGGTGGCCTAAAAAAGAGATGATATTCATATCGTCTCCATTTTTCTTAATAAATTGGGAGACTGTGTTTTAAGTACTTTGCTGTTTCAAATCCATATACTTTATCTTAGTATAAAATGAGACTTTACTGTATCTCACTCTGGCCCCGGGCAGGTTAAGTCCAGTGCTGTGGGTTAAAGTGTGGGCTTGGCCTGAGACATCTCTGGGGTGGATTTAGGCACCGCAGTATTCCGGCTGTGTGATACTTGGCCTCCCTGGGCCTAAATTTACTTCTGCAAAATAGGCTTTACAGAGACTCCCACCTGCAGGAACGTTTAACAAGGTCATGTATAGTTCCCAGCGTTGTGCCTAATATGTAGGAGTTCTTCAGTGAAGGTTAAGAGATTATTAGTATGTGTTCAACTTTTTGTGAGTAGACAAGTTCAGACCTGAAGTAAAAATCACCCCAGTTCAGAACTTTAACCTTCCTAATAAAAACCACAGTCAGTCAACAGATATTTCTGGATCCCCAATTCCTAACTATGTGCTGGGCATTGTTCTAGGAGCTGGGAAGACAGTGGTGCCCAAGACAAGGTCTTTGTTCTCCTGGGAAAATTTATATTCTGGTTTGGGGGAAGACAATTACAAAATAGACAAAAAAATTATTCAGTGTTAAATGCTAGGTAGGGAATTCAGAAAATCTAAAGAGACAGTGACAGCCTGGCTTTGGATTTGGGATGGCCAGGGAAAGTCAAAGAGGTGAGATTTGAACTGAGTTCTGAAAAACAAGGAGAAGCCAGTCATGCAAAAGGAACAGCAAGTGCAAAGGCCCTGAGGTGAGAATAAGCTTGTCTTCTTAGAGGGGCACAGGAGAGGCTAGTGTGCCTAGAACATAGTGGTCAAGGGCAAGAGTAGCTTAGGATGAAGTTAGAAGGATAGGCAGGCACAGATCACGTAGGGCCCGAAGGCCCTGGTGAAGCCTTTAGTTCTTATTCCACCTGGGATGGGAAGCCATCTATGTGTTTGAGCAGATCCATAAGGTGTTCAGTCTTGAGGGAAGAAAAAGTTTTATTCTAAGGTCTGCCCCAAAGTGCATTAGCATAGCACAACCACCAAAATGTCCTGGGAATCTCCCGTGTGTTAAAAAATTGAATGTGCATGGTGTCTTCTATTACAATTTTTGGAAGAGAACCATATTTCATAAAAAGAAAATTGGAACCAACATTTACAGAATCCCTGAGCCTTATCTGTACTTGTGCCAAACACTTAAGATGACTTTAAAGGATCTTCCCAAAACAGTAGCATCTCGGGTGGAGCTTAGTAACTTCTGGCTGGGGAGTCAAAGATATTTCAACATTTCTGTATAATGCAGGAAATGCTTTTAAATAAAAACGTTTTCTTAACAGTGCCAGACTTTGAGAATTTGATCAATGCTATGGGATTTCTCCCCTGAAAAAGCTCTGTGTAGGATTCCTCTTGCTTTCATCTCCTGTATGTCCACGTGTCAGGGAGGGTTCCCTGCCTCATAGCCACCTCCACCACTGCCAGGGTCAGACCCCCAGACCTCCTGGGAATGGAGTCGAAGCCTCCCCACTTGGGGATCCTAAGAGCTGGTCCGTGCAGCTTGTCCAAGCACCACTGGGAGCCCAGTCTCTTGTGAGAAGGGTTGAAATGTCTGCTGCCTGGACATAAGGGGGCTTTGAGGAGATGCCTTCTTCATCCCTCAAGGCAGGATCCTTAAGTCATTTTTTTCTGAATCAAGAGGCCTTTACGTAGACTTCAGATGAGAAGTTACCGACCCTTCTCCCCAGAAAAATGCACAGGCAGCCCATATTTATAGCTATGGGAGGGAAGTTCACAGAACAGATTAGAGGGTAGAGAACAATTTGTGGTTTTAGGGAATTTTCTCCTCAATCACCCTTGATGTGGAAATTGAGAGAGTGAGGCTGAGAATGATAATTAAGTGGTTTCCCAAAGCACGCAGGGGACAAGAGTAGGGCCCATACTTCCCAGCGTTCTGCATGATATAAGTGCAAATCACAGGTTCTTGTATCAGACTGTCAGGTTCAAATTCCACCTCTATCCCTAACTTCTCCTGGGACGGGTACTGCTGCACTAACCTCCAAGATCATGTTGATAGGAATAGAATAGCACCAGCAGGACTATGTTAAGAACAGAACCTGGCCCATAACAACTACTAAATAAATTCTGTTGATATTTTGCAATGAGGAAAGGTAGGCTCAGAGAAGTGAAGTTATTTTTTAAAAATATATTTTTAAATATATACTTTTTATTGATTTCAGAGAGGAAGGGAGGAAGAGAGAGAGAGATAGAAACATCAATGATGAGAGAGAATCTTTGATCGGCTGCCTCCTGCACGCCCCTAAGTGGGGATCAAGCCTGCAACCAGGGCATATGCCCCAACCAGGAATTGAAGGCCGGTGCTCTATCCACTGAGATACACTGGCCAGGCCAGAGAAGTGAAGTTATTTTGACAAGGACATAGGAAAGGCATGATTAGAACTAGGGCCTGTCCATCTCCAAAGCCAGTGAACTATTCACCTTTAGACGAGTGGTTTTACAAACTGCAAGGCATGAGCCAATAGTGGGTCAGAAAATCAGTTCAGCAGGGTCTCAAACAGCACTGGAAAAAAATATCAGAGAGCATCATTCATAAGGGTAAGTAGTATTTGGTGACTTTTGTTTCATTATACTGTAAGTACACATATGTCTGTAGTAGGCCTTAAAATAGTTTGAAAGTCATTACCTTTGACTACTAGGACTCCAACAGTTTAGACACAAGTGCACTGGAGGTTTCAGTGAGATAATCCATCCTGTGCCCTAGGAGGGGCTGGGATTTGAGTTGCCCAAGAAGACTTAGAGGTAGGGGGATGGGCTGTAAGCAGAGGAGCAAAGAGGGTAGGCCACAGTAACCTTGAGTCCAGATTGGAGCAGAAGGGCTAATTCTTGAAACAATTATTCCCCAAGGGCCCACTCTGTGCCAGGCCCTTTGCTAAGTACACAGTGATGACTGAAACTGTCCTGGTCTTTTCAGTCTTGGGACTCTGTGCAGTGAAGGAGAGAAACCTGTCACCAGACAGTAAGACTGAAATGGTTAGGGCTGTGGTGGCGTAAGCATTGGTCAGAGTTATCGACACTGTGATGGGGCAACACCATGAATTAGGAATACAGAGCAGTGAGTTCCAATCTGAAAACCCATAGTTAAGGCCTAGTTCCAGCATTAGGTTTATCTAAGGCTCACCCCTGAGCAGGATTTGTGCAAGACACTCTCACACTTAGGTGAACCCAGGATTCTTCAATCCCAACCAGGCCTCCTAGGAGAAGTATGCCCTAACCAATGTATACTTGCCCAGCAGTGTGGTATACTAGAACACAAATTCAAGATCTAACATGCTCCATTCAGCCTATACGAGAGAAGGGACTGAGTCAGATGTCTTAGACAGGTGTCTGGTACATCAGCTAATAAATGGGTCAGAATTTTGTAAAAAACGCTTCTCTTGCAGGGTGATTAAGGCCTTTGTAGGTTCAAGTTCCCCCATAAAAAAGTTATATCCCATATTTAATTGCATATGTGATGAGCAGATAAGAATATTTTGGAGTCCTAGAATGTCTAATTGATATAAACTATTGTTAACATAAAATAGTCCAATAGCCCAGTTATGCAGATATGATTGTCTCCATTTTGCAGATGAGGATACTGAGGCACAGAAAAAACAGTGCAGCCTTCTGCCCAGCAAGAAAATGCAAAGCTGGGTTTGTGTGGTTTCAGAGCCTGAGCTCAACCACGAGGGACATACTGAAAAGGCAACCTCTCCTGGCCCCAAGTCGAGGGCTCTTTAAGAGCCTTGGACCCAGGAAGAAAAGCGAGAGCCGCGTAAAACGAGATCAAAGCCTATGCAAATAAGGAACAGGGGCTGCCGGGAAACATCACTGCGGCTAGCCTCTGGGGAAAGCGGGCGTCAGTCGGAGCTACAGCGCCTGCTCATTCCTACCCGTTCTTTCCGTCTGGCGCCTGCGCGAGGCACATCCCTAACGCACAGCGGCCCAAACTCGCCTATTGTACGAAGGCGCTCGGCTCTGAGTCCGCCTCTTCCCTTTCCTTGCGCTTGCGCTCTCGCGCTCTCCGAGTCTAGTTCTCGCTTTTACGTCAGTTCCTGTTGTGGCGGGAGAAGGCGGTATTTCCGGCCAGAGGGTGGGACGGGGCGGTAAGCGGGGGCTCGCGGAGGAGGGCGGGGGGGCCGCGCCGCGCGAACCCGTTGGTCTAGCTTCGGAGAGGCATTGCTGCTGCCACAGCCGCCACCGTCGGCAGGAAACGCAGGAGCGGACCTAGCGCAGCGCGGCGATGGGCGGGAGCAGAGCCCCGCCGGAGAGGCTGGGCGGCTGCCGGTGACAGGTGAGTGCGCCAGTGCGTGTCCCCGAACGCACCCCCCCGCGGTGGTCTCGTCCGTTCCCCCCCACCCCTCAGTGCCGCGTTGGGCCGTACCACCAGTGCCTGCCGGGCGGGGATCTTGGTCCTAGAGCCCCCCCTTCCGGGACCGAGTGGGGCAGCTGCGCGGGGGCGGTAGTTCTAGCCCTGAGGGGCCAGAGGCGGGGGCGGCGGGTCGTACCATTGGAGCGGCGGGGGGGGGGAGGGCGCCTACCAAGTGCGAGGCCCGAACCACTGAAGGGCTAGGGACGCGCGCCCTAGCATGTGTGGGCTTGGGGTAGAACTCGTGGGGTGTGAAGTGAGAGCGTGCCTGGTGGGCGAGCGCTAAGCCATTGAAGGGGCGCGCCTTACCCAGCGTAGGAGGCTGTACCTACTCGGGGACGTGGGAACAGTTCCAGTTACGCGTTGGGAGAGGTGGGGGCTTTTGGGGAGGGAGCTGTACCAAGTGTGGTCCTGGTAGTGCCGTCTGGGTTATACCACTGGGTGCTGCGGGGGAGCCATCCTGAGAACACAGCCGTCCATGAAAGTGGGAGGACTGTGATGTGTGGAGGCTTTGAGTGAGGGACGGGGCAGGCTCAGTGGGTGTGAGGGGAGAGTTTTGGGAGGATAGTAACGCTAGTGATCAGGAGGGGCTTCTACTCCTGTGTTTGGTGGGTGGGGCTTGGGGTTTACCCTGAGCTGGAGGAGGATCCGCCTTTATTGAACTTACGTTTTTGTGGGGAACTGGATGGACACAACTGCTGTCTACCCCAGAACCCTTTCATATTATTACGCTATTTTACTGGTAAAGTGTGTGGGACAGACACCTCTGTGGCAAGTTGGATCTTTCTATGGTTGTGGGAGATAGCTTAGAAGCCACTGTTGGAAGTTTTCTGAGCTTTTGGCTCCATTTAGGGAGCAGAAGGGGTACTGAGCTTGGATTTCAGGAGCTGTACTCCTGGACTTGCTGAAGACTTTGGAGGAAGGAGTGTTTGGTGGGACACCTCTCTCCCAGGGCAAGGTGGCTGGGGACGTCTTGCTCCTTGGGATTCTGAGGACCCCCTTCCTCTGATCTGGAGGCCGCTTGGGCTCAGCAAGAGGCGGGGACTGGAGTACTTGGGTCCTCCATGGGCTGCCATTCAACCTTCTCCCCTTTTCCTGCCTCACACAAGCATGGGGAGTTTAGTTAGGGCCTGACCTTGGTTGATGGTGGATGTGAAGGAACCAGGCACCACCCAGACAGCGGCCCCTCTGTCCTCAGTGAGGCCGTGTCTCCCTGGTTAGCATTCCAGGCGCCCATCATGTTTACGCTCCCCACCAGGTGATAACAGTTGGCCTCACCATTAGGTGGCAGTGAGGCTGAGCGCTGTTTTCCCAGCTGTTCCTCTTTGCATAGCCAAGGGGACTTGTGTTGGGGTGCCCCTGGCCCAGCCCGAGCCAGGGAGGAAGACTGCTCTTTTGAAGGACTTGGGACAGCTAAACGCCCCACAGCTCTGCTTTCTCACTGTGACCGCTGGGTGGGTGCTTGGAGCAGCCAACTGCAGATGGGAGGCCACTGCCCCTTCTCTCCGGGCCAGCTTGTGACCTTGGCTTGCCTGGTAACCTTTGCACTTGGGTCTGGAGTTCCCGAAGGCAGGCTGCAGTCCCTGACCGACCCAGCAAATATGAGCTGTTCAGAAGGTCCACAGCATCAGCTTCCAAACTGGTGGGCTTTCCTGGATTGTGGTTTCTGGGGAGAGAATGGTTGCTGAGTCTGTTCAAGGCCTCAAGGCCGTGGGGGCTCTAGAATTTTCTTCTCTAGGAGTTAGTTTCTCTGGTTTCCTTCTGCTAATTTTAGAGCAGCGGTTCTCAACCTGTGGGTCGCGACCCCTTTGGCGGTCGAACGACCCTTTCACAGGGGTCGCCTAAGACCATCCTTCATATCAGATATCTACATTACGATTCATAACAGTGGCAACATTACAGTTATGAAGTAGCAACGAAAATAATTTTATGGTTGGGTCACAACATGAGGAACTGTATTTAAAGGGCCAGAAGGTTGAGAACCACTGTTTTAGAGGGTTTGCCTGATGGGGATAACAGCAGCAATAAAAACAATAACCATGAGATTGACGGCTGACATTTATTGAGAGCATTCTGTGTGCCACATGCTGTTCAAAATGTTTCACATGGATCAACTGGCTGAATATTCACATCCTAGAACTATAGGTACTGTTGTTATGATCTATTTTAGAAGGGGAAACTGAGGCACAGAGAGGCAGATAATTTCCAGAGCTAGTGAATAGCCGTGTTTATTGAACATTCACCGTATGTCTGGCATATGACAGGACTTTTACACACATGATGTAATTTAAATCTCAAAATACTTCTATGGCTGGGTATTGGCTGTGCCCATTTTATAGATCCTTATAGGTAAGGAGAAGTGTGATACCTGTTTTACAGGTGAGGAAACTGAGACACTTGGTCTGAAGTGAAATGAGTTGCCCCAGGTCTCACAGCCAGAAGTGGTAGAGTTGGGATGTGAATCCCTGGCCCTGTTTGGCCTCAGAGTGAACCTCTTGTCAACAAGTAACTGGGACATTGGTTTATTTGCACCCAGGGGTGAATATGGTGTTTCTGTCCATTTTGCAGAGTCAGAAATTGGGGCTCAGAGGAGGAATTACCTTGCCCTAGGTCCATCAGACCTAGGGGGTCAAGCCGGGGTTTGAATGCCTGTCGGCTTGTCCTTGGTGTCATGTACTCCTAGCTCACTGGGTCCAAGCTGGAGTGGGTCTCTGTCACCTCAAGCTTCTGCCCTGGACCCTGCCAGCTGCACCTGTGGGTATTTCCTTCCTCTCATCTGCAGAGCCTAGGGCTACTGTGAGCACCTCGGTTGGCAGCCAGTCCAGCAGTCCTGGCTTGCTGGTAGAAGTTGGTCCATCTTCAGATTTGAGCCAGAGCATTTATTAACCCAGGGCAGAGTATGTGCTGGGAACTGGGGAAAGAGAGTGATATGCAGGGGGTGACCCAGCTACCAGGGCACCTTGTTAGAGGTCTCTACACAGGATGGTGTAGTGGCCATGTATGCAAGTTCTGGCACTTTCATGTTCTGGCTGTGTGACTTTGGGCCACAGTGTTCATCTCTGTGCAGTGGGCTCAAAACAGCAACCACCTCAGGCTATTGTGAGTGTTAAATAAGTTAATTCATGAGAAGCTCCTCCAAGAGTGCCTGGCACTGTGTAAATGCTTAGGCAGCAGTACTGAGGGCATCAAACATCCCCCTCCCCCCCATTCTCAGTTCTTTCTGGCACCCTGCTAGCCAGCCTTTCAGCTTGGCCCAGCTAGGATCCAGGAATCTGGTGTCTTGATCTGTAACCTCTATAAAGAGCTGCATTGAATCAGAGCACAGGGTTCAAATCCAGCCCTTTCACTTGCTGGTTGTGTGACCTTGAGCGGGTTCTCAACCCTTCTGACCCTTTTCATCATCTGTGTCATAAGATGATGAAAACTCTCCCCTGATCGGTTGTTGTGAAGGTTTAATGGGTTAATTTGTGGAAAGCATTGATAATTGGGAAGGCATAACAGTAAGCCTACAAATAACATATCGAAGAAGAGTATATGACACATGGTGAGCCCTAGGATATCTTAGCAATTGTAAGTCTTACTATTTCTGCTGGAATTTTGAAGGCCCTTTTCAGGTTACAGAGCCTTGTCAGATAACATCAGGAGGAGGACTTGGCCAAAATGAGCATCTTCGGTTTCAAGATGAGGGTTGGGAGTGGGAGGGACATATAATCAAATAAAAACTGGCAAATGCAGTGCCCTGGGCCCATCTGTCTTCCACATAGTTGCTGCCCAGAGCCCCTTTGAAGTAAAAATTCCAGCTTCTCTTCAGATGTCGGCCTCTGCTAAGTCCTCTTCTTTCTTACATGTGTTTTTTTTTTTTTTTTAATATATTTTATTGATTTTCTACAGAGAGGAAGGGAGAGAGATAGAGAGTTAGAAACATCGATCAGCCGCCTCCTGCACATCTCCTACTGGGGATGTGCCCGCAACCCAGGTACATGCCCTTGACCGGAATCGAACCTGGGACCTTTCAGTCCGCAGGCCGATGCTCTATCCACTGAGCCAAACCGGTTTCGGCCTTACATGTGTTTTTTATTGAATCTTCACCACAGCCATCAGGAGTGGTGGGAATGGCCTTGGCCCAGATGAGGAATAGGCTTTTTGAAGGCTGTAAGGTGGAAGGTTGGGTAGGGAGAGTTGGAGAAGTGTTCATGGATTTGGGCCAGGCTTCGTAGAGCCTGGTAGGTCTAGTTGAGAAGCGTGGATTTGATCCTGAAGGCATTGCGGAGCTGAGGAAAGGCATTGCTTCAGGTGTTGGAAATACAGGGTGTACTTGACAAAGGCCCTACCCCATGGAGTCAGGGGAGACAAACCCTTGGTGAATTAAACAAGGGGCAGGGTAAAGAGTGGGGCTAGGCAGTGAATTAAAATCAGATGTGACTGGTGCTTTAGATGGGCTGTCAGGAAGACCTCTGAGATTGACAGGAGACAGACATATTAACAGACATAACTCAAGGCTGTTATGGGGGGGACAACAGTGCAATAGTCCCAGGGTGGTCAAGCTTGGTGAGGTGCAGGGCAGGGTGAGTGAGGGAGGGTATTGGGAGGGGAGGCCAGGGGCTGGGTCATTCAGAGCCTTGCAGCCCGCCCTGAGGAGCAACTTGGTCAGATTTAGGGTGTTACCAGGTGCCTTTTGTCATAAGAGAGGTTCTCGGGCTTCTGGCTGAGGTAGGGATAGATTTTAGAGCCAGTCAGGGAGTTTCACATGCCTCCTACTTCCCCCTTGAGTAGAATCATTGCCTTAGAAATGCTGAAGGCCTGACGGTCGCCTCCCTCCTCTGTGGTTTTCACACTGTGTTCCCCAGGGCCCATGGCTGTTCCCTTTAGGGACAGATGCGGGGAGGCTCAACGGGCTGATTAGCTGCCCACCCCTCCCCAACCCAGATAGTTGGACTAATATCAAGTAACGATGCAGAACTATAGCAATACCTGATAAAACCACACCTGCTGATTCTGCCTCCACTCAGCTTGTGCTTGAGGCCTGCACCCTTCCTGGTGCTGCTCTAGAACTTGGAAGACCAGGCCTTGTGGGCCTATCTTCTAGTGGAGACAGGTGCCCCGCAAACAAATCTGTGATAGGACATTAAGTGGCGATCAGTGTTAGGAAAGCAAGGAGAATGGGGGTCAGGGGAAGGAGAGTGTGGGGATATTGGTATGTTTTATTTATTGATTTCATTTTTAATTTTTTCTTTATTATTCTTTGATAGTATGTTTTAGCTGGGATGATCAAGGAAGGCCTCCCGGAGGAGGTGATGTGTAGGTAGGGACTGGTGTGTGGTGAAGGAGCCATGGGAGGACTTAAATGAGGACCCCTCAGACCAAAAAAGAATTAGCTATGATTCTTACTTCACAGTGGTGAGAACTGAGGCCTGGAAAGTCTCGGTAACTTGTGCTGGGTCCCCCAACCTGGCAATATTGGGGCCAAGCTCTGAATTTGGACAGTGTGCCCCCAGCCCAGGAAGGCTCTTGGTAACGGTGGGTGAGGAGAGCTTCTAACTCTGCACCTGAGCCTCAAACCTAAGGTTTAGCGCAGTGAGCAGGAGCCTTGCTGTTGTTTTCCCCAGGCTCGTTCTGCAGTGTCTTCCCGGAAGGAGTAGAGCCCCTCAGAGCACATGCTTGGGGTCTCAGAATGTCCTTGGCTTGGGAGGATGGAGAAAGTATGTCCTCTGCAGTTGGTCTCCAAGCCTCTGGGGGACCCAGGGACACCCCTTCCTGGGCCTCTCTTTGACTTCCCAACCACCAGGCCTCTGGGCTGCACGGTGGGGTGGTTCCGTGGCAGGCTCTTCTGGACAACCAGCCAAGCAGTGAGAGGCCCAGCTTGGGGAGACAGCCCTCGGAGCAGCACCAGGAGGGAGGGAGAGAGGGAACGGGTGTGGGAGGGGCGGCGGGGTGGGACCTCAGCCTGGCCCCCTTGGGGGCAGGACCCACTGCCAACTCGGCACCCACAGCAAGGCCCAGCTGTGCTGGGCTCGTGGAGCAGGGAACAGCGAGCCAGGGCTGAGGGGAGACGACATGTCAGAGGTCCCTGCAGGAAGCTGTCCTGCCCAGGAAGCTCGTCCACAGATGCTCTAAGGGTGAGGCCAGAAATCTAAGCCTGTCTTGGTCTGTCAACTCATGGGCCTTTTCCGAATGGACTGGGGTGGCTGCCACTCCCTTGCCCCCCTCCCCAACCTCTCCCAGCCTGGTTTCAGGTCGCCTTCATCTGGTGGCTCATTGTGAAGTGGTCTGGGCTGGGGGCAGCCAGCCTGGGTGTGCGCTCTCCTCCTGGCTCCCCCCTTGGCTGATGGGGATCCCTGGAGACATTACTTCATCTCGCTAAGGCAGTGGTTCCCAACGTGGGGCACCCCCGGGGGGGCAATTTGATTTTTAAGGGGGGCAATTCAAGAACAAGTTATTAACAGTGAACTTTTTGCATTTCTTATGGTTCTAGGGGCCTCATATACAGTATATAAATATATATTGTGACATACTTATGCATTTCAGTTCTCTATTATATGTTTTGAAACTTTGCTATTTTTCATATCACTTTATATTCTTTTTTTAACAATTTCTTAGTGATTTCTTCCTCAGTACTTCAACTATCCTTTCTTTTTTTATTTTTCTCTTTCATGGATGCCATGTTCTTTCGAAGTTTGTTTAGACAAAGTTAATGGCCTTTTAGGCTTCCTCCATATGAATAGGAGTTCACTTTTTGAATAAGAATTGTGTGTCACAGGGGGGCATCAGGATTTTAGAGATGCTTAGGTGGGGCGTGGCCAAAAAAAAGGTTGGGGACCACTGCTCTAAGGTGTATTTTGCTCCGCTGAAATGCGACCCTTCCTGCCAGGGCTGTAGTGAGGAATCGGAGCTAACCTGTTAGAGTGCCCCTCACGGGCCTCCTGGGAAGGTGCGTGATGGATCCGAGCTGCTGCTGCTGCCTCTGCTGGTGGAGATTGTGAGGCGGGGGCTCTGGATGCACCAGCCTGGGCTTGCTGGTGGGGAGAGTGGTTTGTGCTTGGAGCCTTGGGAGGGGATGGCAGGCCAGTTAGCTGAGGTTCCCTGCGGGGGAGGACTCCGTACAGAAAAATTAATCACACCCATTGCTGAGCCCCTGCTCAGCCAGACATGGCTCCGAGCACTTCCTGCATGTTAGCTCAGACACATAGTAACCTGTGAGGTGGGCAGCAGTCACCTCCATTTTGTAGGTAGGAATCTGCGGCACAGAAAACTACACAGGAGCCTGCGTTTTGAGAGCCAGCAGAGCGGCCCCTCTAGGCCAGGCACTGCTCGCGGGTTTATGTGGTGCCCTCACCAGGACTCACCACAACAGGGAGCTCAGCACAGTGTTCTCCCCATTTCACCGGTGAGGACACGAAGGCCCAGGGAGGTGATTGAATTTGCCCAACGTGTTCATAGGTGACAGACATAAAATCTGAACCCAACTCTCTCTGGTTGGGGTCAAGTCTGCCTTAGTAAGACTGACTCTTCTGCCTCTTACCAATGTCATGATCACCGTTTCTGGGGTTGTTTCTGTCATTTTAGTGATCTTTTTGCTTTTCTCCTAGGTAGAGCTGGCACAAAGTAGGCCTCAGTTGTCCCAGAAATGACTGAATTTGCTCCATTTGATGCTTGCTTAGGAGATGGATGCGGCTGCCTCTCTCCACCCCCTATGCTCATGGAGCCCTGGCCTCGGCCAGTCCCTTCCTTCCCCAGAGCGAGGGGGAAGGGGTGAGGGTGGGAGGCACTCCCCATGCCCTGCCTTGGCGTCTGATTCCTGAATGGCCTCTGGTGTCAGCCCTTGGCTGTTTTTGGTCATTTGTATATTCCATTCTCTCACCATATAGTTTATGAGTCCCTGTTATGTGCCCTGTATACTTTTGGATGCCAGGGAGTGGCACACAGTCTAGTGGAGGGGGCAGAGAAGTAGCATTTGCCTTTCGAGTGCTCACGGTGGGTATGGCTGCGGAAGGAAACAGAGATCTAGCTGGCCTTGGTTGGCAGGAGGGGAGCTTGGAGAAAGCTCCTGAGGGGAGGCATCAGGACATGAACATAAAAGCCCAAAGGAGTGGGCCAGGCAAGAGGACAGCACGGGAAAGGTACCTCGATGTGGTGGTAAAACTTAGCATAGGCTCCTGTGGCTGGAGCAGAAGAGGGGAGGGTGGCAGGGCACAGGTCCTGCGTGCAGTCTGGGGCCCCCTAGGGCCATGCTTCTCAAACTGGTTTCTAAAGACCTGGGGGTGGCTGCGGCAGGTGTTCAGCATGTGATTTGGGATAGTGTTTGCAGGTTGTCTACTTTTTAAACTGTGTTTTCATTTAGATCAGTGGTTCTCAACCTTGGCTGCACATTAGAATCACCTGGGAGTCTTTTTAAAATCCTGATTTCTGGGCCTCATCCTCCGGAAATTCTGTTTCTTTGGTATGGGGTGGGGCCACAACATTAGTAACAAAGAAACAGACTTTCTGGAGGATGAGGCCCAGAAATCAGGATTTAAAAAAGATTCCCAGGTGATTCTAATGTGCAGCCAAGGTTGAGAACCACTGATTTAGATGGTATTTTCAGCGAGTTAATATAGGCATGTTGTGAATCATCTGGATGATTTCTTCTAGTCAACTAGTGACAGTATTCACTAGCTGCCACTTCCATAACTCTAACTAACTGAGGCTCAGGCAGTCCCTTGACTTTGGAGTTCGCCTTTGTGTAATTGCTGCGTGTCTTCCAAAATGCTGGCCTCATCCCCAGCTGTGGGTGAAGCATGACTCATTGGGTCCCCATGATGACCCTAGGTTGTTAAGAAAAACCATCTTAAAAAAAAAAGTTTTTATTGATTTCAGAGAAAGGAAGGGAGAAACATCAATGATGAAAGAGAATCATTGATTGGCTGCTTCCTGCACGCCCCCTGTTGGGGATCGAGACTGAAATCCAGGCATGTGCCCTGACCAGCAATCAAACCATGACCTCCTGGTTCATAGGTCGACGCTCAATCACTGAGCCATACCGGCCAGGCAAGAAAAAACATCTTTTGAAATAACATATGCATCTCCTCGGTCAGGTTGTATTAAGATCCCATTTCATAGATGAGGATGCTAAGGTTCAGAGTGACTCATGCAGCCTGGAAGTAGTGGTCAGGATGCGAATCAGCCGGACCCAGGTGTGGGTTTGGGCATCCGCGCCCTGTTCCCCTCTCTGGGCTGAGTGTGTCAGGACTCAAGAGGGATGCCGTTGTGTGGGTCCTTCTTGGCCCCTCCAGCCTGTGCGTGTCATGGTCCTCACCTCACCCTCACTCCTGCCTTCAGGCTCTGCTGCTTCATTAGCAGAGGTTCTGTAGAGTTGCATCTCCAATCTGTTAGCCACTAGCCATGTGTGGCCACTTAAAGTTTAAATAATTAAAATTAAATAAAAGTGAAAATTCAATTCTTTGGTTGTACTAGCCACATTAAAAAAAAATCATATATGAGTGTTTATTCCAATACTGCTGGCAGTGCGGGAGAGCAGCAGGTCACCCACAAACATCTGCTCCATAGCAGCCACATCTGCTCCGTAGCAGCCATATTACAGAAAGTTCTGTTGGCTAAATCAGCCATCTCCTGCACTCGCCCGTGATCTTGGGCATGTGATTTGTTCTCTCTGGGACTCAGTTTCCTCTTCTGAAGGATGGGGATAGTAACAGCATCTACCTCTCAGGGTTGCTGTGAGGGTTGGTATTAATCCAGACCAGGCATGTTGTGAGTACTCAGGAACATGGAGTACTGTTGGGAACTGTACTGCTACTTCTCTGCCCCTCCACTAGCCGTGGATGGAACCCTGCTTGTTTGCTCCCAGGTGTCCTGTTGATGGGATGGGACGCAGGCCACAAGACCCTGCCTCAGAGCTCCTGGCCAGGGAGGCAGCAGGTGATGCTGTGGTGCAATGCCTGTGAGGGAGGAACCCCCTCAGCCAGGCTGGGGGCTGTGTGTGTATGTGTGTGTGTGTGTGTGTGTGTGTGTGTGTGTGCATGTGTTTGTCAGGGACAGCCCACCTCTTCAGGGTGTCAGGTATGGTAAGGGTGGGCTAGCTAGGAGGTGGGAGGGCTTGGTGTCTTGGGTGCGAGAGCAGAGGGAGGTAGAAGAGTCTCAGCTAGGACAGTATGATCCAGTCTTCTTGGTTGTGTCCTGGCTGCCTGTCCTTGAGTACTCACTGAATCCTTCCCAGCCTCAGTTTCCCCATCTGTAGAGTGTATGTCCTCATGGTCGCCAAGTGCGCCAGGTGGTGGGAGTGTCAGGCCAGTGCACAGGGCTTCTTCTGGGGTCAACTCCTAAGAAGAAGGCTGTGATACAGCCCCTGCCTCCCCGGGGTCAGGGGATTCCATATGTGGCTCCTCCTCAAGCCAACAGTTCCCCATCTCTCTACCAGAAATAGCCACAGCCCTTACAGTGGCTTCCCAGTTCCTGCCCAGCCAGGCCCCTAGCTTCCTCTGTAGCCATATGTGCCTCACTCCGCTCCACCACCTCCTGACTGTGTCTCACGCAGGCCACACCTTGGCACTGCTCCTCCTGGGCCTGGCACACTCTTTCCCAGGTCTCCACATGGCTTCCCAGTCTC
The DNA here is from genome assembly GCF_000147115.1 of Myotis lucifugus. Classification (NCBI taxonomy): domain Eukaryota; kingdom Metazoa; phylum Chordata; class Mammalia; order Chiroptera; family Vespertilionidae; genus Myotis; species Myotis lucifugus. The sequence goes on along the minus strand of NW_005871233.1, from coordinate 2,545,111 downwards.
TTTCAGGTTTCTGCGTAGATTTCACCATCTCAGTGAGACTTTCCTTATAACTGTATACAAAATAAGAAACCCTCGCCCCCTTCCCAACGCCTAGTCCTCTATGTGCTGCTTTTCTCCATAGCATTTGTCAACTTCTGATATCTCTATACATAAAAGCCTATAAGCAACCAAACGACCGCTATGACACGCACTGACCACCAGGGGGGCAGACGCTCAGTGCAGGAGCTGCCTCCTGGTGGTCAGTGTGCTCCCACAGTGGGAGCGCCACTCAGCTGACCAATGGGTGCCAGACACTGGGCTCACGGCTGGCAAGCGCCTCCACAGCAGTGCTACTACATCTCTTGGGCTGGCCTGCGTGGATAGCCCGAAACTGGCAGTCCAACATCTCCCGAGGGGTCCCAGATTGTGAGAGGGCGCAGGCCAGGCTGAGGGACTCCACTGGTGCACGAATCCGTGCACCGTGCCTCTAGTACTGTATAATTTGCCTACTTACTTATTTTAATGCCTGTCCACCCTCCATCCCCATCCCCATCCCCATCCCTGTAAGCTCCCCCAGGGAAGAGAGTTCTGTTTTGGTCACTGCTGCCTTCCCGGTGACCCAAGCAGTACTGACACAGCATGGGTGCCCTATTTGTGAAATAAATGAATGCAGGATTTTTTGCTTCACCTTCACTTGGCAGAATTTTGAGCTCAAAAGCTGTGGTTCTGTTTGCCACCCTTCCCTTGCATTAACGAATGCTCTGGGCCTGGCCTGTGCTGGGTGTGGCTAGGGACACAGTGGGGACCAGGACAGATCCTGTCCCTACTTTGTGGAGCTCTCATTCCAGTGCGGGGAGTGGGGGGTGGGGGCGGGCACTGATACTCAGATGATCATACATGTGACTGAGCACAGTAGAGGTAAGTGCCGTGAGGGGACAGGAAGGCTGAGCTCTGAGAGTCTGAACTGTTGTGGGCCAGCGGACTGTTGGGAGGCTCCCCTGAGGAAATGAGGATTTGGCAGGTACAGATGAGTGAGCAGTGTGCCAGGGGGAGGATGGATAGTACGTGCAAAGGCCCTCAGCAAGAGCAAGGAGTGTTCAGGGGACTGAGAGGGTAGTGTGTGTGTGTGTGTGGGGGAGCACAATGATCCATGAGGCTGGAGAACAGGCAGGGGCCACTTTCAGATGGGCTCTTGTAGCCTCCATAAAGGCCTTGGATGTGATCCCTGAGCAGGGGAGGGGCAGGGTCTGAGCTGTGTTTGTAGGGCCCCTCTGGCTCTGGTATGGTGCTCTCAGCATGTTTAGAGCCCACGGCTAGGCAGACTCAAATAATTGACATGATTTCTGTGGGTGCTGTAAGGCCCTGGGTGGCAGGGTGAGGGGGTAGGTGTCGGGGCGGGTGGCAGGGAAGAGAAGAAATCTGCTGTGGTACTTATTCTTGTCCCGGTGTCATTGGCAGCCCACCCACATCTTCAGTCTGCCTCCAGTCCTACCTGCTCCAAGTAAACAGATGGGGCAGCTGGGGAAAGTGTGTGGTGTTTAAGAGGGAAAAAAAGTATCTTTAATGCTGCCTTCTTACCAAGGATGTGGAACAGGTAAAAAATACACATATTATAGAAATGTGTAATATAGGAAGTGAAGGTCCCCATGTCTCCACCCATCAGAGGAAATAGTGATGCTGGAAAGGTGTTGAGCCGTTGCTGTATTGGCCTCTGTTTGAAGAACTTAATGTGAATTAACTCATTTAATCCTCACAACAGCCTTGGCAGTGTGTACTATTATTATATCTAATATACAGATGAGGAAACTGAGGCAAAGAAAAGGGAAGTGATTTGCCCAAAGTCACACAGCCCAACCTCACAACTGAGGTTGAAATGCATTTGGTTTCCGAGGCCACCCTGACTGCTGTACCTGTTACTCTTCCTCTATTGGCTCTTGGGCACAATTCCTTCTACGCATGTGACGGTTAAACATAGACCTCCTCTTGCCCCCCAGTCTGTGATACTTTTTCCCGTAAGTTCCATTGTTGGTCGTATAACTGCTTTTCTGAAAAGGATGCTTTAGATCAAATTTATACATGAATTGTCAGATGCATGTCAATCTCAGTAATGTCAGCAGGTGAAAAAATAAGTGTGTCAGAGTTGAGGCGACATTTGTTTCAGAAAAGAGATCAGGTTGGATATTCTGTTGCTTCATAAGCACATTGAATGCTGATGGTCAGTGTCGGCCCATCAAGTGGTTCTTGTGCATGAGATGCTATGGTGTGTCCTGTCAGTTGGACCCTCTTTGAGGGCTGGGTGCTGTGCTGAGCGCTTTCCATGAATGAGCCTTTGAAGGAGCCACTGCTCGCAGCCCCATTGCACAGAGGAGGAAACTGAGACTTGGAAAGGCTATAAAGTCAGGGAGCAGGGACTTGAGTCTGAGTCTGCCTAACTCCAAAGGCCATGATGTGGTGCATTGTGGTGGGGAAGCCAGGCTGCCTGGGGTCCCATTCCAGCTCCATACATTTTGATCCAGTGATGGGAGCAAATCATTTCACATCTGTGACTTAGTTTTTTCATTAAAATGGAGGTAATAGTATAAGTGTCTGCCAGAGGGTGGACACAGGGTTGCTGTGAGGGTTGAATTTGCATGTACAAAGTACTTAGGTGTGCCTGGCATGTGGTAAATGCTATATAGGCATTCCCTCTTTTTAGTATTAACATCATATGGACCATTATGACAATACTAGATCCCTGTTTTGGACATTAGGTCGCTTCCAGGGTTTTACGAGTCCAGCGAGAATACTCAGAGGAGCAGTTCTCCAAAGGGGTGGCTTGTCCCAGGGAGTATTTGGTAATGTCTGAAGACATTTTTGAAGGTCCCAGTTCGGGGGAGGGTGTGCTGTTGGCTTTAGCAAGTAGAGACCCGGGATGCTGCTAAGGCTCGTACCGTACACAGAGCAGTCCCCACAGCCAGAATTACTCAGTTCCCAACAGTACTATTGCTGGGGTTGAGAAACACCTCTGTGCTCTGTCATAAGCATTTTCTGCAGAAGTTCCTCCAAGGACATGTGTGTTTTCCACATGATCAGTTTTGCTAAAGTGCTCTTATAAACACGGTAGCAGTTTGCAGAGCTGCGGATGGAGAGTGAGGGAGTCATTTCCCTCTGCCCACCGCGTGCCTTTCGACCCCATTCCCGCAAGCAGATGCTGATCCTTGAAGTTATTTCCTGAGCAAGTCCGCTGGAGCTGCAGGTGAGGCGCAGATTAGAGGCAGGTGAAAGAGCTCCCAGAGGGTATCCCAGCGCCAGGAAGGAGCCCTCACCCTGCTCTCGCAAGTGCCTCGAGACGCAGAGCCTCAGCCTCCTCTTCTGCCTCCCTCATCCCATCTGTCTTGCCTGGTGTAGAAACCAGGTCAGGAAGAGGAGGCGGGAGAAAAAGGATCTGACAAATGGCGAAGAAATGAAAATTTAATTTATTTTGAGCCTGTTCTGGGCACAGAGCTTTACTTGGTACATATTCATTCCACAAATATATATTAAGTGGTCACTGTGTACCCTGCATTGTACTGTGCAAGGCTTTGAGATCCAGTGCTGCCCCAGATAGGCCAGAGCTCCTGCCCTTACCATGCTGACATCACAGTGGGGAGAGGTTGACAATAAACCGATAAGCTAGTAAATATGTACAATCACGTGAGTGATGATAAGTGCTTATGGAGAAAAATAAAGGTTATGGGGAGGTAGGATGGATGTACTTTTGTCTAAGGATGTTAGGAAGGCTTCTCAAAGAAAGTGAGCAGAGATTGAAGAAAGTGGCTGGGGCCATGTGGATACCTGGAGAGGAGCCTCCTGACAGAGACAGCATGTGTCAGGGCCCAGAAGTAGGGGTGTGAGCAGGTACCCCTGAAATGGAGTGTGTTTGGAGAAGTAAGGGGGTGACCGTGCAGACCTTATAGGGTCCTGGGGCTCCTGTTAAGGACCGGCTTTTACGCTGGGTTACCTGGGCACACCAGAGGGTTGGAGCAGAGGAGGGATGGGCTCTGACTCAGGTGGTCCCAGGGTCCCAGACTGGAGGAGTGAGGACAGAAGCACTAGAGTTCATCTAGGCCTCACAACCTTACTAAGTGGCAGGAACCACCCAGCTAGTTTTGCAGATGAGGAAACAGGTTTGGACGGACCCTTCCCAAGACTGCCAGCCAGGACGAGGCCGTCATCCAGGGCCTCTCTCCGCTTGGCCCTGCACCACCCTATAGAACGCCTCTCGTGAATCTGACCCCCAGCACTGTGAGATGCAGCTTCTGCAGGAGCTATGGTTTGGAAACCATTGAGAAATAAGACAGATGAAAGTAAAAATATCTTAAAGAAATTTTAAAATAATTATACAGTGTTTGAGACATAATGATAGAGTAAGTGAATGATACCCATATACTCAGTGACTGTTTTAAAAAATAAAACCTGGCCAGCCAGTGTGGCTCAGTGGTTGAGCGTCAGCCTATGAACCAGGATGTCTCGGTTTGGTTCTAGGTCGGGGCACGTGCCCGGCTTGCGGGCTCAGTCCCCAGTGGGGTCTGCAGGGGGCAGCCGATCAGTGATTCTCTTTCATCATTGATGTTTCTGTCTCTTTCCCTTCCTCTCTGAAATCAATTAAAAAAATAAAACCTGCCAGTGCAGTCAGAACCCCCTATTCAGTCACTTCCTCCTCCCTGCTCAGAGCTGATCATAGAGTACAGTGAGTCCATTCCCATTCAGTTTTCTTCTGTGCAAAATGTACTCCCTAAAACTCCAGCACTCTCCCCCCCCTTAATTTTCCGGGCTTCCCTGTTCCCTCCTGGGGTGCCTGTCCCTCCTCCAGCAGGGTCTGGGTCATTGTGTAGATGGGTGCACTGTGGTGCACTTGCCTGCAACCACATAGCAAAAAAGCTGCAGAGCCCGGGGTTGAAATTTGGACCCTTGACTCCAGATTCCTCCTCCTTACTCATTGGTAATCCAGCCTTCATGAGGCGAAAATCCAGGCAGACCTGCCTTGGAGTCAGGGGAGTCCTGGAAGCCAGCAGGCCCAATTTTGGCTCCCCCGTATCTTCTGGATCCGCAAGGAAATACAGAAAAATATGTTCAATCCATTTTATGCAGTATGATATAACAACTGCAAAGCAGAGCCTGGTGTGATCACCATAGAACACCGTCAGCTCCCAGAAATAGCGCCCCCTCTCAGTTACTCCCAAATCTAACCACTCTCCTGACTTTTGGATAGTTGTCTTGATTTTCTTTATGCCTAGTTTACAAGCTAGAACGGCATCCCTAAACAAATAGTGTCATGTTGCCTGTTCTGCACTTATATGAATGGACCCTTACTTGATGTGTTATTTTGTGTCTGGCTTCTGTCATTCAGCATCACATTCTTACACTTCATCCCTGTTGTATGTGTCAGTAATTTGGTCCTTTTTATTGTTGTATGAATTAACCTCATTTTGTTTATCCATTCTTTTGTGGGTGGACACCCAATCTGTTTCCAGTTTTGGGGTTACTGTATGCTGCTATGAACAGTCTAGGGCAGTGGTCGGCAAACTCATTAGTCAACAGCCAAATATCAACAGTACAACGATTGAAATTTCTTTTGAGAGCCAAATTTTTTAAACTGAAACTATATAGGTAGGTACATTGTTATTAAGTTAATTAGGGTACTCCTAAGCTGGCCTTTGCTAAAAACGTCCTCAGTCTGATTGAGGTACGTCCGCTGAGGTCGACCCCTTCCAACTCTCCCATCCACACTCGTCTTGTATACTTGTTTCGTCTATCTCCTTTCATTCATCCTCTCTATATGTCCAAACCATCTCAACATACCTAAAAAAATGTTTCATTTTATAATAATAAAGCCACCATCACAAAAGATTACAATTCTTAAATTGATGACAAAAATACCTGTAGGATTTGCAGCTGGTTGGAAAAATACAGGTAACTTTATGCTTCGAGTAGGTACTTTTTTTTTTATTAGTGTAGATATGGTTATAACCATATTATGGCATATAAAGTTTAATAATTTTTTTGAGTAGGTACTTTTGTCACCCGCTCGCAATTTGCGGACGCGACTAGCACTAACCATGCACAATGAGACTGCTGACTGACTGGCTCACTCAACTCGTGCATAAATCACCCGCCGCGTCTCCCGTTGCCCGACCCACCGACACCCCCCACTTCTTCTAACGCCACTTCTTCAAAATAGACTCGCCCAGGCCGAAAACCGACTTCTGCGCATGGGCCACGAAGTTTCAGTCGCACTGTACGCACGTGGTATTTTGTGGAAGAGCCACACTCAAGGAGCCAAAGAGCCGCATGTGGCTCGAGAGCCACGGTTTGCCGACCACTGGTCTAGTGCATGTTTTTTTGGTAAACAAATACACTCATC